>NC_053490.1:213046886-213200776 GCF_905171775.1 Rana temporaria
AGGAGCAAGTGTGTCCAGGGAGGATGACCTTAAGTTGTTGTAGACAGAAGTGGCCAGGTCTGGGCAGGACAAGGGTGCAATTTTGTCATCAAGAATGGCAGTAGCAGAATGAAGAAGGAAAGGGTTGAAGTGGCAAAGGTTTCTACGGGTAGCTGTTTTCAGGTTGGAGGCATGGGAGGTAGGAGACAAGGAGAGTGTGAAACTCATAAGGTTGTGATCAGAGAGAGGAAAAGGGGATGTTGGAAAGGTTGCAGTGAGTGCAGAGGTGGGAAAATACGAGACCACGTGAGTTGCCAATCGGAGTGAGTGGTGGTTTGTGTCCATTGTGTTAGGTTAAAAGAGGAGATTTCAAACCCCTGGCCCACATGAGTAGGGCAAAAATGTGAATCTTATCCCAATAAGGAAATATTATGTTTTAATTGTTCTTTATCTGTCAGATTATTTATATAAAAATCTTGAATTCTGTTTTTACCTACTTCTTGGGCTTCTCCTGTGTTCTTTTTCTTTCTTCCTTGCTTTTCTTTTTTTTTCCATCTTGTGATCTGTCTCTTTCACATCCTTAATCTAAAAAATGACTGTGTTGCTCCTTAAATATTTTTTTAATATATACTGTATATATATATATATATATATATAATATATACATGTTCCTGTTCCATTATTAACAGCATTATTATACAGGTGATACTCGAAAAATTTGAATATCGTGCAAAAGTTCATTTATTTCACTAATGCAACTTAAAAGGTGAAACTAATATATGAGATAGTTCAAGCCGTGATTTGTCATAATTGTGATGATTATGGCTTACAGCTCATGAAAACCCCAAATCCACAATCTCAGAAAAATAGAATATTACATGCAATCAATAAAACAAGGATTGTACATAAAACAGTATCTGACCTCTGAAAAGTATAAGCATGCATATGTACTCAGTACTTGGTTTGGGCCCCTTTTGCAGCAATTACATGCAATCTCTCTTGTCTAAATTTGTCTGGAATGGGAAGAAATCCAGGTGTACTCATGATAGGTTAATTAAACATAGAATGAGCGGTGGAACTGGATATATTGATTTCCAGGACTATTATCATTCCTCCATCTTGTCCCAACTAAAGGAGTGGTTCTATCATACTCCTACTACTCAATGGGGGCTGATAGAGGCTAGTTACTGTACGTATGGTTCTACCAACCTCTGGTTGTTTGGTTCTCTATTGGGTGTTAAGACCCCAATACACTTACCTCCTACGATGCTTGCATCCATACGAACTTGGCAAAAATTTATAAGCTCCACTGGTCTAGCAGGGCCCGGAGTCGAAGTTAGAATTCCCATCCAAACATTATACTTTGTTACTAACAGGATGCCGATTTCCTTTTGGAACCAGAAAGGTATTAGGTATCTGGACGACTTTTATTCGAATGGATACATCAAGACCTTTTCTTCTATCCAATCGGAATATGACCTCCCTCACACCAACGAGTTTCAATATACTCAATTAATGCATTGTCTATATAAACTTGGCAATATTTCCAAACAAGTTAATGCTTCAGCTTGGACCTATTTTTCTTCGCCAATACGACAAAATAAGGGCATTTCTTTATTTTATCAATTAATGCAACAAAAACGAGTTTTTAATAAATCTGCCTCCCATCTTCTTTGGGAAAAAGATCTTAAATGCTCTTTCACGAATGACCAATGGCGCTTGGCCTGTAAGGCCAATCAATCTGCCACTCGTTGCACCTCCTTGTGGGAGTTATCTATCAAAATCACTTTGCGTTGGTACCTTACTCCGGTAATAGTGTCTAAATTTGACCCCCAAACCCCTGCAGCTTGTTGGAGACGTTGCCCAACTTCAGTCAGAGGAGACATATTCCATATATTATGGAGTTGTCCAAAGCTCACAATCTATTAGGCAGGAATCTTCAATATAATATCTGACCTGACTCAAACATGAGTGGCTCCTGATCCAGCATTGGCTATTTTATCATTAGGAATAGACAGGTTTTCATTTAATCTTCGTAGAACGATAACCCATCTACTCTTGGCAGCTAGATTGTCGATTACAAGAAAGTGGAAAGATCCCGATCCACCTTCCCCTGATGACGCTATTGACCTCTTGGATTTACATAATTCCTATGAAAGGATTTTAGCGTCATCCTTGGGCTCTCTTCATAAATACTCAATCCAATGGGACCTCTGGAACGTCTGGTTCAAAAACAGGACATAATTCTGTTTACCTTATTTCCTCCGACACGTTGTTTACTATTCAGATAGGAAATATGAGAGGAGATAGCTCTCGAACACTATGATTCCCATATGGGGTGTTCGGGAAAGCTAGTTCCTTTATTTTATTTGTTTGCTAATGTATTTCTTTCTTTTTCCTTTGATATTGTGATTTGATCTCTTATTGACTTGATACTATTGAGAAAATATTCTACAGAAAATACTCTACAATTTTTCTTATGATGATTGGTAGTATTATATTGCTTAGCCAACACATATCTGTATGTTAGATAATGAGTATTACTTTGTCTCCTACTGTTACGATGCATTGTGAACTATATGCTATTGTAATGCATTATTTTGTTTGATTGAAAAATATCAATAAAAATGCACTACAGGTATCAGCACACAGTGGGATAAACTGCTGACGCGTTTCGCATTGAGTGTCAATGCTTAATCATAGCTATTTGATAGCTATGATTAAGCATTGACACTCAATGCGAAACGCGTCAGGTGTTTATCCCACTGTGTGCTGATACCTGTAGTGCATTTTTTCCTGTACCCAATAAAGGGCACGTCTTTTTTCAAGTTACTGGAGTGCGGCTGTCCATATCCTTATTGTTTTTGCACATCCTGTGCATTGCCAGCACCCATCTGCTTCTGAGTGGACATCAATTACCCTAGTGAGCTCACCTGGAGCGTCAGCTCTCTTACCTGCTGCCTCAATGTGGCGTGGCATGGAACTATCAGCCTGTGACACTGCTGAGGTGTTATGGAAGACCAGGATGCTTCAATAGCAGCCTTCAGCTCTTCTGCATTGTTCGGTCTCATGTCTCTCATCTTTCTCTTGGCAATGCCCCATAGATTCTCTATGGGGTTCAGGTCAGGTGAGTTGGCTGGCCAATCAAACACAGTAATCCCACGGTCCCTGAACCAGGTTTTGGTGCTTTTGGCAGTGTGGGCAGGTGCCAAGTCCTGCTGGAAAATGAAGTCAGCATCCCCATAGAGCTTGTCTGCGGAAGGAAGCATGAAGTGCTCCAAAATCTCCTGGTAGATGGCTGCGGTGACCCTGGACCTAATGAAGCACAGTGGACCAACACCAGCAGATGACATGGCTCCCCAAATCGACACAGACTGTGGAAACTTCACACTGGACTTCCAGCATCTTGCAGTGTGTGCCACTCCATTCTTCCTCCATACTCTGGGTCTTTGGTTTTTCCAAATGAGATGCAAGATTTGCTCTCATCAGAAAAGAGGACTTTGGACCACTGAGCAACAGACCAGGTCTGTTTTTCTTTAGCCCAGGTAAGACGCTTCTGACTTTGTTTGTTGTTCAGGAGTGGCTTGACAAGAGGAATATGACATTTGAAGCCCATGTCCAGGATCTGTCTGTGTGTGGTGGCTCTTGATTCACTGACTCCAGCCTCAGCCCACTCCTTGTGAAAGTCCCCAACACTTTTGAATGGCCTTTTCCTGACAAACCTCTCCAGGCTGCGGTCATCCCTGCTGCTTGTGCACCTTTTTCTTCCACACTTTTCCCTTCCACATAACTTTCTATTAATGTGCTTTGATACAGCACTTTGGGAACATCCAACTTCTTTTGCAATTACCTTTTGAGGCTTTCCCTCCTTATGGAGGGTGTCAATGATGGTTTTCTGCACAACTGTCAGGTCAGCAGTCTTTCCCATGATTGTTATTCCTACTGAACCAGACTGAGAGACCATTTAAAGGCTCAGGAACCATTTGCAGGTTTTATGGCTTAATTAGCTGATTAGAGTGGGGCACTTTGAGCCGAGTCTATTGCACCTTTTCACAATATTCTAATTTTCTGAGATTGTGGATTTGGGGTTTTCATGAGCTGTAAGCCATAATAATCACAATTATGACAAATCACGGCTCGAACGATCTTGCTTAGCATGTAATAAGTCTATCTCTACCTTTTTAAGTTGCATTAGTGAAATAAATAGACTTTTGCACAATATTCAAATTTTTCGCGTATCACCTGTATTACCACGCTGTATTACTGTACCCCTTCTTTCCATTTTTGCACGAATCGTTCACATCTTAACTGTTTCAGCTGCCCACAGTTAAATATGGATGCAGCCAGACTCAGTGGTGGGAGATTTCTGCAGCATATTTGGAAAGTACAGAATCACAGTATACAGTATCTCACAAAAGTGAGTACACCCCTCACATTTTTGTAAATATTGTATTATATATTTTCATGTGACAACACTGAAGAACTGACACTTTGCTACAATGTAAAGTAGTGAGTGTATAGCTTGTATAACAGTATGCATTTGCTGTCCCCTCAAAATAACTCAACACACAGCCATTAAAGCGGTTCTCCACCCTAAAGTGGAACTCCTGCTGATCGGAACCCTCCCCCCCTCCGGTGTCACATTTTACACCTTTCAGGGGGAGGGGGGTGCAGATACCTGTCTAAAGACAGGTATTTGCACACAGTTTCGGGTAAATTGCGGGCATGACGTCACCTCCCGTCCCCCCCAGTTGTGTTCTGGGAACACTCGGCTCCCTGTACACAGCGGGAGCCAATCGGCAGGCGTGCCGCGACTCGCGCATGCGCTATAGGGAACCGGGCAGTGAATCCGGAGCGCTTCACTTTCTGGTTCCCTCACCGAGGATGGCGGGGGGCAGCAGAGTGACGAGCGATCGTTGCGGACGGCACTGGACTCCAGGACAGGTAAGTGTCCTAATATTAAAAGTCAGCAGCTGCAGTATTTGTAGCTGCTGGCTTTTAATATTTTTTTTCAGCGCACATCCGCTTTAATGTCTAAACCGCTGACAACAAAAGTGAGTACACACCTAAGAAAATGTCCAAATCGAGCCCAAAGTGTCAATATTTTGTGTGATGACCATTATTTTCCAGCACTGCCTTAACCCTCTTGGGTATGGAATTCACCAGAGCTTCACAGGTTGCCACTGGAGTCCTCTTCCACTCCTCCATGACGACATCACTGAGCTGGTGGATGTTAGAGACCTTGCACTCCTCCACCTTCCGTTTGAGGATGCCCCACAGATGCTCAATAGGGTTTAGGTCTGGAGACATGCTTGGCCAGTCCATCACCTTTACCCTCAACTTCTTTAGCAAAGCAGTGGTCATCTTGGAGGTGTGTTTTGGGTCGTTATCATGTTGGAATACTGCCTTTGGTCCAGTCTCCAAAGGGAGGGGATCATGCCCTGCACATGTCCATTCATGGTTCCCTCAATGAACTGTAGCTTCCCAGTGCCGGCAGCACTCATGCAGCCCCAGACCATGACACTCCCACCACCATGCTTGACTGTAGGCAAGACACACTTGTCTTTGTACTCCTCACCCGGTTGCTGCCACACACGCTTGACACCATCTGAACCAAATGAGTTTATTTTGGTCTCATCAGACCACAGGACATGGTTCCAGTAATCCACATCCCTAGTCTACATGTCTTCAGAAAACTGTTTGCGGGCTTTCTTGTGCATCATCGTTAAAAGAGGCTTCCTTCTGGGACAACAGCCATGCAGACCAATTTGGTGCAGTGTGTGGTGTATGGTCTGAGCACTCACAGGCTGACCTTACCCCTTCAACCTCTGCAGAAATGCTGGTAGCACTCATATGTCTACTTCTCAAAGCCAACCTCTGGATATGACTCTGAGCACTTCCTTGATCAACCATGGCAAGGCCTGTTCTGAGTGGAACCTGTCCTGTTAAACCGCTGAATGGTCTTGGCCACCGTGCTGCAGCTCAGTTTCAGGGTCTTGGGGATCTTCTTATAGCTTAGGCCAGTGATGGCAAACCTTGGCACTCCAGATGTTTTGGAACTACATTTCCCATGATGCTCAGCTACACTGCAGAGTGGATGAGCAACATGGGAAATGTAGTTCCAAAACAACTGGGGTGCCATCACTGGCTTAGGGTATCTTTATGTAGAGTAACAATTATTTTTTCAGATCCTCAGAAAGTTCTTTGCCATGAGGTGCCATGTTGAACTTCCAGTGACCAGTATGAGAGAGTGCGAGCTATAACACCAAATTTAACACACCTTCTCCACATTCACACCAGAGACCTTGTAACGAGTCACATGACATCGGGGAGGGAAATGGTTATTTTGGCCGAATTTGGACATTTTCACTTAGGGGTGTACTCACTTTTGTTGCCAGCGGTTTAGACATTAATGGCTGTGTGTTGTGTTTTTTTTTTTGAGGGGACAGCTAATTTGCATTCTTATACAAGCTATACACTCACTACTTTACATTGTAGCAAAGTGTCATTTCTTCAGTGCTGTCACATGAAAAGATATAATAAAATATTTACAAAAATGTCAGGGGTGTACTCACTTTTTTAGATACTGTATGTAAAATATGCAAAGTGGTTGGAGGGAAGCTTCAGAATGGCAAATATGTTTTTATTGCAAATTATGTGAGCAGACTGCAGTTCCTCTTTAACCTATCCAACTTTTTTATAGTAAAATGGTGGACAATATAATTTTGTAAAATGTGCATACTGTATGTTTCTAGGGTGTATCACTAAATGGCTCAACAGCAGGAGGAAGGAGATTTTGATTTCCGTTTATCGATCTTTAGTTAGACCTCAGTTAGAATAGTGGGGGAAATATACTAAAACTAGAGCATAATCTGGTGCAGCTCTGCATAGAAACCAATCAGCTTTCAGGTTTTATTGTCAAAGCTTAACTTAACAAGCTGAAGTTAGAAGCTGATTGGCTATCATGTACAGCTGCACCAGATTCTGTTCTCTTGTTTTAGTAAATCTCCCCATTGTGTCCAGTTCTTGGGATCTCACTTTCAAAAATATATTGATAAGCTGGAAAGAATCCAGAGACGGGTAACAAAAGTATTGAAAGGTCTGAGTTAATAAACATATCAGGAGAGAATTCAGGAACTTAAAGCGGTGGTTCACCCTTATTAACAACTTTCTATCATTAAATTATGCATGGTAGCGCGAGCTACAGTATGCCTGTATTTATTTTTTTAGCTCGGTACTCACTCTGCAATCCTAGCGAGACGATTCCGACTCCCCGCGGGGAATGGGCGTTCCTATCCAGAGGCAGCATGATTGACGGCCGGCTTTGGCACGTCACGCTCCCCGAAGATAGCCGGAGTAGGTCTCGGCTCTTCACGGCGCCTGTGCACAGACTATGCGCAGGCGCCGTGAAGCGCCAAGTCCTATTTCGGCTATTTCCGGAGAAGCGTGACGTGCCAGAGCCGGCCGTCAATCACCTTCCCTCTCCATAGGAACGCCCATTCCCCGCGGGGAGTCAGAATCTTCTCTCTACGATTGCACAGTGAGTACGGGGATAAAAAAATAAATGCAGGCATACTGTAGCTCGCGCTACTATGCCTCATTTTATGCTAGAGGAAAAAAAAAAATTTTTTTTTTTATTAATAGGGTGAACCCCTGCTTTAATATGTACAGTCTTGCAGCAAGAAGGAAAAAAGGAGACATGATTAAAACCTTTAATTACATAAGGTCCAGAAGGTCAGTATTTTCAATATGAAGCTAAGACCTAAAACACAGGGACATGGCCTCAAATTAGCAGGAAGAAAGTTCAAAACTAACCTTAGAAACTACCAGATTTTATTATATCAAAAGTTAATAGACTTCCAACAGAAGTAGTGAGTCAGTCAAAAGTAAGTGGATTTGAACATGCTTGGGACAAGCATAGATCTATACTGCCCAACCTCTTGCATGTCACTGTTAGCCAATCTTGGTGAGAAGAAGTGGTAGAAGGTGAGTCAGAGCTGGTGATCACAGTAGCTGATGGGTATTTCCATATTAGAGCTCCCAGGGTGCTTTGAAGGAATCTGATACTGACACGCATGCACTTCTAGGTGACTATTCTATAGACTTAAATGTGCCTTTGGTTTACTTTGAGACAAGTCAGCTGTCAGTAACCCAATGCGTAGTGTACAGGTTTCATAATGAGACTTTCTAGCTATATTGTTGTGCTCTACTGTATTGCTGCACACTGCCAGTTGTAAGGTTTTTTATGTCTCTTAAAAAAAAAACGTTAACATTTGACAACTTTTTTTTTTCGATTTGCTTTTTTGATTTTCAAAAAAATGATATGTGCTTGCCATCTGTTTTGAGAAAGCAATTCTGCACTGTACTGAGACAACATTTTAATGTGTAATATTGTTTGTCTCTACTAGGACACAGAATGACAGTGACAAAGAACAAAGGGATATTGAACGGAGATACCGGGATAAAGAACAAGAACGGCAAAGGTATCATCGCATGGATGATAGCAGAAAGCCAAGGAACCATTATGAGTTTGAAAAGTATCTGAGGAGGAACGAAGAAGATCAGAAATGGGGAAAAGGATTCAACCAAGATCGTGCCAAGAAAGGAGGCCATAACAACAGTTATACAGCGGATGCAGTAGACAAACTGGGTAAAGAGGACAAGTGTGATGACATGGCATCCAAAAAGGAGCGCATAAGAAATAAGGTTCTTTTATTCTTTTAGGATCATTTCTCATTTGCCAAAATGCCCTGGTAAAAATTTCTGTTCTTTATGCGTTCACAAATAAAAAGGCATAAATAAGCTCATTAGATATACTGTATATAAAACACTATGGGGCAGATCCACAAAAATCTGCACCGGCGCAGCGTATCTAAGATACGCTACGCCGCTGTAACTTACTTGGCTTTAGTTTGAATCCTCAACGAATTTGCGCCGTAAGTTACGGCGGCGTAGTGCATCTCTCGCGGCGTAAGGGTGCGGAATTCAAATGCGGCGGGTAGGGGGCGTGTTTCATTTAAATGAAGCGCGTCCCCGCGCCGAACGAACAGCGCATGCGCCGTCCCTAAAATTTCCCGCCGTGCATTGCGCTAAATGACGTCGCAAGGACGTCATTGGTTTTGACGTGAACGTAAATGGCGTCCAGCCCCATTCACGGACGACTTACGCAAACAACGTAAAATTTTTAAAATTAGACGCGGGAACGACGGCCATACTTAACATTGAGTACGCCACCATATAGCAGCTTTAACTATACGCCGGAAAAAGCCAAACGGAAACGACGTAAAAGAATGCGACACCCGCTCGTACGTTCGTGGATCGTCGGAAATAGCTAATTTGCATACTCGACGCGGAATACGACGGAAACGCCACCTAGCGGCCGCTGGAAAATTGCATCTTAGATCCAACGGCGTACTAAGGCGTACGCCTGTCGGATCTAACACAGATGCCGTTGTATCTTGTTTTGTGGATACCAAAACAAAGATATGACGCGCAAAATTTGAAATTACGCGGCGTATCAAGAGATACGCCTGCGTAATTTCTTTGTGGATCTACCCCTATGTATTTACTCAATATTTTTTTTTTCCCTGAGTAGCATCTTTTCTGGATGTTATTACTGTTATTTTGAATTGTGTTTGATATTGCTAAACACAATCAGCATAGTAATACATATGCATCAAAGCTATATCCTGCCATTGGAAGCAAATGATCCTAACCTGTACAATATTTGTAAGGGACCAAAACTTCCATTCAAGAGCATACATGCAGAATAATGAACTATAGCACTTTTTAAATTATTCCGTGCCCACAGTTTACAACTACATGCTACCAGTGAGTCCCATGATACAGTGTACAATAGGAGGTATTAATTATGTACTGTGACATGGCCAGAAATTCTGGCAGGGAAATCTTTCAGCACAGTCTCTAAGATAGCAGTCTCAAACTGGCAGCCCTACAGCTGTTTTGCAAAATTACAAGTCCCATGAGGCATTTCAAGGCTCACAGTTACAAGCATGACTCCCACAGGCAGAGGCATGATGGGACTTGTAGTTTTGCAACAACTGGAGGGCCGCCAGTGTGAGACCCCTGCTCTAAGATATATGGATGACAGCCAGTATATGATTCGCCATAGTGACAGAGAAAGCACATCTAGCAGTCATTATACTAGTATCAATTAAAGTAGATTTAAAGCCAAATTGGGTTTTTTATGTTGTATATAATAAATGATTAAAACCCCTGTCCATTTTTTATCTTTTTTTGTGCTCTGTCCCAGTTGGGAGGTTTCCCTTAATTTCATGTACACAACAGGTAATCAGAGGAAATCTTGCCAAAGTGAGAACAAATCCCCTGTTGGATCCCTTTCACACATGCAGACTGTTCATTTCATCAGTTCAGTCATGTTTTCTCAAAGAAAAGTTTACATCAGTTTATCATCAGTATTGCATCAGTTTGTTTAACATCCTCTTCCAATGCAAAAATTGAGGCAAAACTGACTGTTTGTCCATTTACATCAGTTTTTCGTCCAATATGTTTTTTTAACGTAAGAAAAATAGGCCTATTCGGATGCAAATAGATGATCATTCATTTACATCTGTTTTTTCATAGAGATGCATTGATGTCCGTTTTTCATCTGTCAACAGATGGATGAAAAACTGACAAATGGTCCGTATGTGTGAAAGGGGCCTTGTCGCTGTAACAAATGCCCCCCAGTAGACGATTTCCCATCTGTTCCTGATTTGGGGCAACCTGAACATTTTGGATTTTTCCTTACTTTTAATCCCTGTGACAACTGTCACCAAGATTGCATGCATCTCCCCAGCAGTAACTGAGAAAGCAGTAAAAACCTGAATGGGGTTCTAACCTTTCCACAAACTATGGTGTATAATCTACAAAAAGTTTGGGGTTCAGACACTTTTACATTTTATCACTTACTAGCTGAATACCCGGCGTTGCCCGGTCTTCCTATCTTAACCTTTTGGGGAGGAAAATCATAGTAATATAAATATACCCATCTTTTATATAAGGGTGTAGGTAAGGGTTAATTTAACTGTCATATATTTTTATTTGGCATATAAGTAATATGTGTACCA
Organism: Rana temporaria; assembly: GCF_905171775.1. Lineage (NCBI taxonomy): Eukaryota > Metazoa > Chordata > Amphibia > Anura > Ranidae > Rana > Rana temporaria. The sequence goes on from NC_053490.1 coordinate 213,057,956, forward strand.
GGTATTATTGAAATATCTCCAGGCGTACAGAAGTTATGTGGGAAAATACATTTCCCATTGATTTGCATGGGACTTTAAACAAAAACCCCGACCCTCACAAATGGGGGTAGTTAAGGGATAAATTAACTATCCTATAGTTTAAGTGGACATATAAGCAACATGTGACCAAGTGTTATCGAAATATGTACAGCCGTTTGGAAGTTATGAAGTAACATGTATTTCCCATAGAGTTGAATGGGACTTTAAAGGAAAACCCCGACCATGGCAAATGGGGGTGGGTAAGGGTTAAACCACCTATCCTATGTTTGTTGCTGACATATAAGTAACATGTGTGCCAAGTTTCATGTTAATATCTTTAGCCGTTTGGACGTGATGCTGGAACATACATACATACACACACACGTTGAGTTTTATATATATAGATGTTAGCACTTTTAATATTACTGCAATAACTAATTGTAGTGTATTTTATAATCAAAGGAACTTATTTAAGAATCTGAATATTCAGTCTTGATTACACTTGTACACTTATGCAAATGTATATTTCTTCCTTTGAGTTGACTTGACTTGTTTTGTCTGAATCGGGGGTTTACTGACATATCTTAATGCAAAACTTAATTAAAAAAGTGAAGTACCACTGATTGATTCCCAACCCTCCCCCAGTCTGTGACTGAGGTGCAGATTTTTTGGGGAGGGATGAGAGAGTACTGCTTTTTGTTGGTACTGATGTCCACTTCCTCAAGCCTAGGCAAGGATTGCTTCCCCCCCCTTTCCCCGTCACACATCACATGTCCTAGGAGACTGCATGACAAGTCTCACTACACCGTGCGATCTAGCACATGCACAGTGGGGATCTGGCTGTGATTCATCAAAAAGTCACAGCTGGCTGCCAAATCCAAGATGGCAGTTCTGAGAACCTGCAGCATTAAAAGAAATGGATGCAGAAAGACAGCTCTGGAATCCATGGTAGGTACCTGCTGACTGTTAATTAAAAAAAAAAAAATGAGCGAAGTTCCCTTTTAAAAACGGTCTCTCAGATTTGATGTGCGCATAACAGTTTTAAAGAGAGTCTTGGTTGTTTTCATTCATCTTAACCCCTTGCTCCCAGTCCTTTAAGAGCTTCTAAATGCCAGGAGGTGGACATTTGGGTCATATGACTGCAGTGATTGGCTGTCACAGCGGTCACGTGATTGGATAAGCTTTTGATCACAAGTATGCATTGGTAGCTTTCCAGTCTCCACCGGCAACTGTGCAGGGAGAGCACAAAAAAGTGTTTACATAGGGCTGCATATATGGGGCCTCTTGCCATTAAAGCCCACCCCCGAGAGCCTGCATATATGCGTATCATCGGAGAGAAGAGGTTAACCATAATACTTTGTTATATGGCACTTATACACTGTTTTGGTTAGGAGAATTGTATGCTGGTTTACTAAAGTAATTGATAATGTTCACTCAAAAAAAGTGAAGATTCACTTCAATTTATCCAATCATGTGAAAAGCAGATAACTGATTTTATTTTATCTGCACATGATTGGATAATAAAGTAAATACTCACTTATTTTGAGTAAACATTTTCAACTCCTTTAGTAAACCAACCTCAGTGCATGAGCTTGGACATAGGGCCTTGAATTTCTGATTCCCAACTACCCTTGAGCTAAAGTTTTCACAAACAATATGAGCTAGATTCAGGTAGCTCGGCGCATAGTTTTGCCGGCGTATCGTATCGAATATACGCTACGCCGACGGCGCACATAGAACCCAGAGCAGTATTCACAAAGCACTCGCCCCGTATGTTGCAGTGGCGTAGAGTAATATGGTCGGCGTAAGCCCGCCTAATTCAAAGTAGGCTGGTAGTGGGCGTGTTGTATTGAAATGAATCGTGACCCCATGTAAATGAAGCGCCGTACGAACGGCGCATGCGCGCGCATGCTCAGAATCACGTTGCATATACTCCCTAAGCTACGTCGGCTCAATGCTTTCGATGTGAACGTAGCCTACGCACAGCCACATTCCCGTACGACTTACGTAAACGACGTAAAATTTGACAGCTGTTCCGACGTCCATACCTTTGCATGAGTTGCGCCACCTATAGCAGGGATAACTTAACGACGGACGTACGCCTTACGTAAACGGCGTAGATTACAGCGACGGGCGCAAGTACGTTCGTGAATAGGCGTATCTAGGTCATTTACATATTCGGCGCATAAATCAATGGAAGCGCCCCTTGCGGCCAGCGTAAATATGCGCCCAAGATCCGACGGCGTAGGAGACTTACGTCGGTCGGATGGAGGCCAAATTCAGGCGTATCTAGCTAAGAGAATAGGGCGCATAGATACGACGGCGCATTTGTTCACTTACGCTGCATATCTGTAGATACGCCAGTGTAAGTGTTCTGTGAATCTAGCTCTATATGTATAACTAAATGGAGGCATATATAAATGCACAGTTATAATTTAAAGTGTATGTAATCCTCAACAAGTGACTTCACTCATTTGCTTCCTTTTGGTCTGTTAAATATAACAATATCTATATATATATATTGCACTATATAAATATATAATACTTTGCACTTGTACAAAAAGGAAAAGAAAAACTGTTAATCTTGCCAGAAATCTTGTGAGCTGATAACTATCTGGGGAAGATGTTCTGTAGTCCTAACACGTTACTGGTAGCATCAGCAGGTAAAGAAGTAGGAGTAAAAATAAAAGCCTGAAGAAGGGTATACACATTGTGGTCAAGACGCATTTGAACCCTTCTGGTTGTCTATGGACTGAATATTGGGCGTGGCTTAAAAGGACACAGAGTGCAAGGGCCATTACAAAGTGATGCGAAGGTTCAGTAGTAAGTGACACAGAGTTCAGGGTCCAGTAGTAAGGGATTAATTTACTAAAGGCAAATAGGCTGCAGTTGCTCCAGAGCTTAGTAAATGAGGTAAAGCTTCACTTTGCAAAGGGTACCCAATCACATGCAAGGAAAAAAAATGTTTTTTGCTTGCACATGATTGGATGATGGAAGTGAGCAGAGCTTCTGCTCATTTACTGAGCTCTGGATTAACTGCTCTTGTAGAGTGCAACTGCCCTTTGCAAAGTTTATTTGCCTTTAGGAAATCAACCTCAGAGGTGAGAAGTAAGTGAGGTGGAGTTCAGGGGTCAGTAGTAATCATAGGTGTGCGCAGTCCATTGCATTAGGGTGTGCACCCCAAACCTCAAAAATACAAGCCTTTCTCTGCAGCCTCAGCTGCACTGGACAGTGAACGCATGTAAAGTGCTCTGTGCTGAGCAGCTTCCTGTTCATTGACAAACTGAAGCATAGTAAACACAGTTTACTATGCTTTGGTTATTAATAGACATAGTATGTTCACTGTGTTTATTTAGAAGGAGAAGGGGCCAGAAAATGACATATTAACTACCCCTTTACCCATTCTCCATTCTGAAACATTCCTTGCAGCAGCTGGGAGGAGAAGAGGGAAGCCAGCAGCACTGTGGGGCCAACACGTGGAAGGGGGGAATTCCAGGCAGTAGGGGGAATCTGCACCACGCATAGTGATTAGGGTGTGCCCAGGCACACCTGGCACACCCCCTGTGCACGCCTATGGTAGTAGATTATGCATAGTTCAGGGCTCAGGTGTAAATGACGCAGAGTTCAGGATTGGGAGAAAGTGATGTAGGGGTCAGTAGTAAGTGACGTAGAGTTCAAGAGTAAGTGATGCAGAGTTCAGGGGGTACATGATGCAGACTTCAGAGGTCAGGAGTAAGTGACACAGAGTTCATGGGTAAGGAGTAAGTGACACAGAGTTCATGGGTAAGGAGTAAGTGACGCAGAGTTCAGGGGTCAGGAGTAAGTGACGCAGAGTTCAGGGGTCAGGAGTAAGTGACGCAGACTTCAGGGGTCAGGAGTAAGTGACGCAGACTTCAGGGGTCAGGAGTAAGTGACGCAGAGTTCAGGGGTCAGGAGTAAGTGACGCAGAGTTCAGGGGTCAGGAGTAAGTGACGCAGAGTTCAGGGGTCAGGAGTAAGTGACGCAGAGTTCAGGGGTCAGGAGTAAGTGACGCAGAGTTCAGGGGTCAGGAGTAAGTGACGCAGGGGTCAGGAGTGACACAAAGTTCAGGGGTCAGGAGTAAGTGACGCAGAGTTCAGGGGTCAGGAGTAAGTGACGCAGAGTTCAGGGGTCAGGAGTAAGTGACGCAGACTTCAGGGGTCAGGAGTAAGTGACGCAGAGTTCAGGGGTCAGGAGTAAGTGACGCAGAGTTCAGGGGTCAGGAGTAAGTGACGCAGAGTTCAGGGGTCAGGAGTAAGTGACGCAGGGGTCAGGAGTAAGTGACACAAAGTTCAGGGGTCAGGAGTAAGTGACGCAGAGTTCAGGGGTCAGGAGTAAGTGATGCAGAGTTCAGACCTCAAAACTAAGTGACCCTCTACCCCACAATACAACCAGACTTCCCCAGCACATCTTACAACCATTCTCAATGGACTTATAGTGGTTCCTTCTGACCTTGGTGAAGGGGTTTTTACCTTCCATGGCCAGGTCCTTAGCAACGGCCAATCACAGTCCTCCTCCCGAAAAACAGCAATCCCTCCTTCCCCCAGCATTGGACCAGCACCCGATCTTTTCCTCATATAAAAGCTCTGGATGGATCTTTGCTGCAGCAGTAAGTAACAATCGCAGCTGCAGCAGGGACACAGAATGGAACAGCATTTCCCCACACTTATTGTTGTGCAAAGTGAGATCACACAGTGGGCCCCACCCCCCATTAAGCACACATTGCACCCATGGAGGATACGCCACCGCTAAGATTGCTTTTTTTTTATAAGAACTGAAGAAATATATTTATACACTGAGTACTGTGACAGCATTTAGGAACCTCATGATATGTTTGAAAAACATCTGAGACCTTTTTTAGAGCTGAAAAGAGTGTCATTGAGCATAGTCTATGATCCCCCAGTGCTCTCAGACAGGCATCTGATAATGTAATACAGGGCCGATCCTAGGGTCACATGCGCCTGGGTGCAGAAATATTTCTGGTGCCCCACATGGGTGTGGTCATTTTACTAACTCCTCCCCTTTACACATATTTCCATGGCAACGACTCAACCACAGAGATGCTCCCCCACAAAGTCTTCGTTACCCTGGGATCCTTACATGATCTCTTAACAACAAAATACAGGAAGAGAAGCAGAGTACTTTATTGGTACCTGGAGGGGGGCCTCTCTGATGGACACAGAGAGGGCTTCTGTTAGAGAGAAAAACTAAAACTAGCGGCGCTTTACCGCTGATGCCCCCGCACTGTCAGTGTGAAAAGGCTTTTGGTACATCTCATTATACATCACATCTGTAGACGGACTACTGAGTCGCAGGAAGCTGTGTATCCTATGCAATCTATCATGCCATAAAACATCTAGAGCAGGGGTAGCCCAGAGCACGTATAAAGGGATGCTGGGGATGCCAACACCCAGCACACTGAACACTGACTTACCTTGGCTCTCTCTCTGTGCAGCCCGAGATAGAGATGAGAGGGGGAGGCATTCCAACTGGAGTTGGTGGAGACAGTGCGGGATCCAAGACTCCCAGTGTGAGGAATTCATTACTGCACGTCAGCACCCACTGAAAACTAGAACCCTTGTGTCAGTAAGAGGAGCGGCCCCTCCCCCAAGCACTGCTAGGCTGGACGGGCTGCCCTATGCTCACACATCAGTTCTGGACAGACACACACCTATGCTCAGAACACTAGTTCTGGATGGACACAAACAAGGAGAAAAGGAGGGAGGGGAGAACTCTGGCACTTCGGCGCCCCCACCTCTGCAGGCGCCTGGGTGCAAAGCACCCTGCCTAGGATCGGCCCTGATGTAATACAGTCGTGGTTGTTTGTTGAGCTAACTATATTCCCAGTGAACACAACAATCCCCACTTGAACATCAGACCCATTTCAGCACAAAGTATGAGTAATGTTTCCAAAACCGTGTATCTCATATGTACAACGTGCCCGTAGTTCTCTGCATTATCATGGGGTAGTACCAATTTCCTGATGTACATATCTCCGTGTAAATCTCCATTAAACTGTGGCTTCTATTGCCTTAGGGATGCCATCTAACCTGTGACAATTCAGGTTGTCTAGCTGTAGTGCTTTGGTAAATTATATTTCAAAAACTGCAATGTTTTATGCCATCTTCATTCTGTTAACAGCTGGTTGTGGCTTACCTTGCGCAGGATCGCCCGGCCATGCAGCTGTACCAACCAGGAGCTCGCAGTCGCATAACTACAGGATTTACAAGTAAATATGTAGAAGAGGCTTATTGCAGAAAGAATGATGCAGACAATATATCAGGACGAAGCTCAGAGAAGAGTGAAGGTGCTGGGTAAAACATACATGCTAAGAAGAAACTTCTGTGTTCTAGTGCTCTGTCCTATATAAGACAGTGGGGGCCTTAAACTATGGACTATACAAGCTTAAGCCAAACCACATCTTGCCTGCCTCATTCTTTCCCCAGAAAGAAAAGTGGAATGATCTTCCTTGCAGTTTTGTTCACCCTCTTAGTGCCAAAGAGCTTCTAATAAATCTTACCACATACAATTTGTAAAGTCTGTTATTTTCAGAGGTTTAAAATGTAACTTGGTTCAATTAAACTATTTTATATCAACATTATTATTAGCTATTTTACCCTGTAATCATAATTAGGACAATTCCCCTTGAGGCTTCAGACTATAAGCTCCTTTGAGGTCTGGGATTGAAGTGGATGGTGCTATGTTGCCTGCCAAAGTGTTGTGTAAGGCCTTGTACACACGGGCAAACATGTCCGCTGAAAACGGTCTGCCATACCGTTTTCAGCGGACATGCCCGCCTGGAGATTTCTGTATGATAGCTGTACACACCATCAGACAGAAATTGGAGACAATCCGCGCGGACAGACAGCGCGGTGACGTGCGCGACACTGATTGCGGCCGCTCAGACATGTACGGTAAGTCTGTACAGACGACCGAACATGTCCGACGGACAGGATTCCAGCGGGCATGTTTCTAAGCAAGTTTAGAAACATTTGTCCGCTCGAAAACGGTCTGGCGGGCAAATGTACGCTGGAATCCTGTCCGATCGGCCGTACACACGACCGAACATGTCTGCTGAAACTGGTCCGCGGACCAGTTTCAGCAGACATGTTCGGTCGTGTGTACGGGGCCTAATGCGTACAGCATTGGTGTGCACAACCTATTGCATTAGGGTGTGCACCCCAGAACACAAACACACGTGTGTAGATCAACAGAGCAGGTGTCAGTAGGTCATAGATTGGTGTCCGTAGGACAGTGGACAGTCAATAGTTTTTTATCTTTATTTTATTTTTATTTTTTTACACCTCTGGAATTCATGCACATTATCCCACTCAGGACTTCAGCACAAACACTTCACTCCATGATATCCATGTCAACAGTAAGAAAATATAGAAAGTTTCCCTGAGTATAGTGAATGTGGCGACATTTCACTTTGTAAAGAATACCCAATCACTTACAAGCAAAGATTTTTTATGCTTTTATTTTCCTTGCACATGATTGGGTAGTCACCACATTCACTAAGCTTAGGCTGCATTCACACCTGAGCGTAGTGTCTTGCCGCAATTTTGCGGCGTTTTTTTACCGCGTTTTGTCGCGACATTTTCAGCATTTTTTACCGCGATTTTTGCAGCGTTTTTTACCGCGTTTTGTCGCGAATTTGGACAGGTCTAGGGTCACCAATGTTAAAAACAGAAAAACGCCCAAATCTGGCTAAAAAAAAAGTCCCAGAACTTGTTTGAGCTTCAGGCGTTTTTAAACTTCTGGCTTCAGGCGTTTTGTAGTGGAGATGTGAACCATCTCTATAGAGAATAATTGATTTTTTCCCCTCCAGCGTTTTGTAGCTTCAGGCTTCAAGCTACAAATCGCCCAGGTGTGAATGGGGTCTTAGGGAAAATTCCTTTCCTTTCTTATTGTTGACATGGATACTAGGGAGTGAAGTGTTTTGTGCTGATCTCACAGGTAGCATGGACACAGGAGAGTGGGAAGTGTGTGCTAGTATGCAAATCTTCTTGTTGGCAATATATGTTAGGATATAATCTGTATGTGTTGGTGGAGTGCAATGTCTTGCTGTGTGTACAGTCCCTCTTTTCTGGCACGTCACGCCTGGTGTGTGCAGGAAATTAGTGATTACAAGAATTTTAGGCATTATAGATGTAATTATTAGACAACAAATTTAATATCATACAGTAATCTATTTGTAATTTTTCTTCCACTTCTTTTTCTCTAGTACAATGAATTAGTCAGTAATAAGTACTGCAGTAGACAAAATATATGTGCCTTGGTAATGTAACTGTTGGTGCAGAATCAAAGGGCAGTCAGAAATTCCAAAAGGTCTCCTGCTTACTGGAAAGCCAAGACACGTTACCTGCAGAATATCATCCCAGAAAGTGATAATTTTCAATAACTTTTCCACATAAATACCAGATTTTAGCTGGAAATACCAGATGAACAATATTTTTAGAATGGCTGATTTGCATATTCCAATTGAGCTTCACACACAAATAGCAGCGTACAATACCACTACAACAAAAAAGGAAAATATGCTTTCGGTGTCCACATTATCAATGTCAAACTTTAGGTGGAGGACAGGGGCGGACTGACTACTCATGGGGCCCCTGGGCAATAGGAGATTATGGGACACACAATATACACACACAGTATACATACACACAGAATACACATACACACACTGAAAAGGTACTGGAGAGGTGGGCAGCTATAATCTTGGGATTTTTAGAAAAACACAGATTTTGACATACTGTCCCTGGTTTCACTGAGGCTGGCAACCCTGATGGGGCCCCCTAGTGGCATGGGGCCCTTGGACAGTGCCCGAATGGTCAGTCCGCCCCTGGTGGAGGAGGTGACTGCACCACCAGTTAATACAGAGTCAAAATGGTATATGCACTGTGGGTAAACAGTCTTCTAATTTTATGTTTTCATAAGCTACATTTGCATACATATAGAGTCTTTTTGCAATATAAGTAATAATATTAGCTTCGCTTGGTCTTCTAAAACAAAGTGTTCCTCCTCCTGTGCATCCAGACAGGACGTCCAGTTTTCGGATTCAATTTGCTGATCTTCACTGAAGCTGAACCACCTTTTCTTCTAACAGCACTAAAATGTATCTCCGGCATTGGTTTGATTTTTTCCCAGAATTCCTCACTGTTGCATAACTGCATTAGAAATGTTTACATAAAACAATAAGCATTGTGCAGGAATCCCTACTCTGTATAAAATAATGTATACATTGCATAAAAAAGCATTACTGTTACTGCAGGTGTAAAATTGAACAAATAAGCCTATAAAAGGGACCATTTAGTAACAAAGTACTGTATGATGTTAAGATATGTGGAAATAAATAGCATTAATTTGTATTAATTTGGTTAACACTCAGGGGCCTATGGATAAACAGTTTGCAGAACCATATGACCATAGGCGTGCGCAGGGGGTGTGCCTGGGCACACCCTAATCACCCAGTGCGGTACAGATTCCCCCTGCTCTCTAGGCCCCACTGCCCTACTGACACCATCCACTCCTCTATTGACACTGTCCATGTTTATATATATATATATATATATATACTGTATTTATCGGAGTATAACAAGCACAGGCGTATAACACGCACCCTAAATTTAAGAGGGAAGTTTCAGGAAAAAAACTTTCCACAGCCCCCTGCGTATAACACGCAGGCACAGTTTACCCTCTATTTTCAGGGTAAAAAAGTGAGTGTTGTACGCCAATTTTTTTACATAATGTGAAAGATAATGTTACGCCGAGTAAATAGATACCAAGCATGTCACACTTTATAATTGCACGCACTCGTGGAATGGCGACAAACTACGGTACCTAAAAATCTCCATAGGCGACGCTTTAAACGTTTTTTACGGTTACAGGTTAGAGTTACAGAGGAGGTCTAGTGCTAGAATTATTGCTCTCGCTCTGACGATCGCGGCGATACCTCACATGTGTGATTTAAACACCGTTTTCATATGCGGGTGCGACTTCCGTATGCGTTTTCTTTGTTGCGCGAGCTCGCGGGGAGGGGGGGCGCTTTAAAAAAATATTTTTATTTTTTTATTTGTTTTTATAATATTAAATTGTTTTTTTTTTTGTTTTTTTTTACATTTTGATCACTTTTATTGCTGTCACAAGGAATGTAAACATCCCTTGTGACAGTAATAGGTGGTGACAGCTACTCTTTATGGAGGGATCGGGGGACTAAAAGACCCCCAATCCCTCCTTTACACTTCAAAGTATTCAGATTCTGAATACTGTGTACTTTTTTAAATCCGGCGCCATTGGCAGCCGAGAAACCCGGAAGTGACGTCATGACGCCGCTTCCGTGTTTTCAATGCAGAGACTGAATCAAAGTCGTTTACGGCTTAGTGTCAGTCTCCACCTGGACACAGAAGGCGGCGGATGGAGGATCGGGTCTCCCGGTGGGACGGGAGGCCCGGTCAGAGCGGCGAGAGGCGACAGGAGGGGGGGATGTCCCCTCCCGCTGCTCCGGCAAAACAACCGAGTGGCTTTTAGCCACATCGGTTGTTATGTTTGGATAGCCGATCGCTGGCTCTAAACAACGATACCGGGATGATGCCTGCGGCTGCAGGCATCATCCCGGTATAACCCTCGAAAGCCAAGGACGCATATATGCGTTCGCTCGGGGTGAAAGGGATAGACGCGCCATCTAGTAGCTAAAATCCTTTTTGTCCAGACAGATTCTTAAAGCGAAGTCCCAGTCACCTGTGGAAAAAAATAAAAGTTAGCAGCTAAAATAATTGTAGCTGCTGACTTTTAAAAAATAGCCACTCACCTGTCCCACAATCCAGTGGTGTGCTCACCCCAGTCGGTCTCACCCCCTGTCTTCGTTCCTCGGCGCGGGCATTTTCATTATGGGCATCCGGCTGTGACAGCTTGCGGATTCACAATTGGGTGCCCACTGCGCATACACAAGTCGTGCGTGTCAGTGTCCCTGAAGACTGCAGGGGGAGAGAGGGAGAAGGACTTCCGTTTCCGACCGCCGTGGCTGTCGGAACGGAAGTAGGAAGCGGGTACCTGTCAAAATCAGGTGAAAATTCCCCTTTTAGGTGGCGCTCCACTTTAAAAACAAAAAGTGCATTTTGGCCACTAGATAGTGCTTTGATCATCTGACAGTTCTATAACATACAATATAGCAAGCATTGTTGCAGCAGAGTGAATGTGTGTCATATACGTTTGGTGAATTGTTTATACATAAACCCCCTTTTCTTCCCATAACAATATCCTAAAAACAAAGGGAATGTTTAGTTTAACTAGAAAAGAAATTAAGAACAACATTCATGCCATTGCCAATAGCAGAAAATAGCCGTATGCCGCATACACATGGTCGAAATTTCCGACACCAAATGTTGATCTTGTTGTCGGAAAATCCGAACCATGTGTAGGATTTATCGGACATTTGCTGTTGGAATTTCCGACAACAAGTTTTTTAGAGCTGGTCCTCAATTTTTCCTACAACAAAAGTTCTTGCCGGAAATTCTGATCGTCTGTAGCCAATTCCGACGCACAAAAATCCTAGGCATGCTCGGAATCAATTTGATGCATGCTCGGAATCATTGAACTTAAAGCGGTCCTCCACCCTAAAGTGGAGTCCCGCTGATCGGAACCCTCCCCCCCTCCGGTGTCACATTTGACACCTTTCAGGGGGGAGGGGGGTGCAGACACCTGTCTAAAGACAGGTATTTGCACCCACTTCCGGCCACACGATACGGGCGAAAGACGGGCATTCCGTCACATCCCGTCTGTCGCCCGTTGTGTGCTGGGAACACTGGGCTCCCAGCACACAGCGTGTGAGCCAATCGGCGGGCGCAGCGCGACTCGCGCATGCGCCGTAGGGAACCGGGCAGTGAAGCCGCAGCGCTTCACTTCCTGGTTCCCTCAGCGTGGATGGCGGGGGGAGCAGCAGAGTGACGAGCGATCGCTCGTGCTCTGCTGCGATCGGCGCTGGACTCCAGGACAGGTAAGTGTCCTAATATTAAAAGTCAGCAGCTGCAGTATTTGTAGCTGCTGACTTTTAATATTTTGTTCCCATGGCACATCCGCTTTAATTTTTCTCGGCTCGTCGTAGTGTTGTACGTGACCGCGTTCTTGACGTTTGGAATTTCTGACAACATTTGTGTACTGCGCATGCTCCTGCGACGCGCCAACGTTTTGTGAATTGCGACGTGAAAAAAGATTTACGCCGGGAAAAAGAAAAGATTTTAAAAAAATTCAAAAGCGACGCGGGAAAGACAGGCATACTTTAACATGGGGGAGTACTTTTACACCATGTTAAAGGTGCCCTATCTTTGCGACGGAAATCTAACACTCACGACGGGAAAAACTTTGTGGATCGCCGTAACTCGTAATTTGCATACCCGACGCTGGTTTACGACGCAAACTCCCCCCAGCAGCGGCCGCGGTACTGCATCCTAAGATCCGACAGTGTAAAACTATTACACCTGTCGGATCTTAGGGATATCTATGCGTAACTGATTCTATGAATCAGTCGCATAGATAGAAACAGGGATACGACGGCGTATCAGGAGAAACGCCGTTGTATCTCATTTGTGAATCTGGCCCACTATTCTTTCTATAGAGGGGTAATGTAACCATAACCACCCTTGGACAGCAGCATGGTCACCCCGTGGAGAGGTTAGTGTTATATGGACTGATAGATTTAGATGGCCTTTACATACTGTAACTGACTAATAAATTAAAGTCAAACCTCAGCTAGCTTTTTAGGCAGTTGCAGCAAGTTTTATTTTTCCATATGGGATAAAGGTTTAACATAAATAAATAAAGGCTGATCATTGTAAGCACCCTTATCGTTGTTAAATGGTTTGTCTCAATCCTCTAACTGCAGCTTTTTCTAGACAGCCTGGTTATTAAAAAACAACTCACTATCTGGATCACTAGGTGAAAATAAAAGGTAAAAAAGTCTACAAAAGAAAACGAATGCAGCCACCACATCTGTGGACTGATAAGCTGCTGAAGATTATGTTTTTTGGGGGGTTTAGATACGCTTTAACACTTCAGTCATTATTTAAAAGGCTGTGCCCATTGTGTCAATGTTACAAATACATAGGTTTTATTTTGTGATATAATAATAATCTTTACTTCCAGCTATAATACAATGGTCTGCCCTTTTTTCATTCAGCACTGGTCAATGTGTGGCAAATGGCTGTTGGCATATTAAGCCTGGATTCTCGTCAGGAAAAAAACGTTGATTTTCTTGCCGGCCGAGCGTACAGACGTACGATTCAAAAGAACCACCATTCTTTTGAATGGCATGAACGCGGTGACGTCATTGACTACGACGAGCATGCGCTCGTCACATTCGATGCCGTTGCCGCCATCTTGCTTCACCCTACCTATGCCTTGGAAGCTACCGCGCATGCTTCAAAGTCATTTCGAGCATGCGTGGGTTTCCGTGGAGACAGGTAAGTATACACACTCTCGGGTTTCTTGGCAGGAAAACACTGCCGAGAATCACGACAAGAAAATAGAGAGCAGGATCTCTATTTTTCTCGTCGAGATTCGGGGCAGTTTTCTCGACGACAAACCTGAAAGCCTCATACACACGCACGGTTTACTCGGCAAGAAAGCTCTGCCAGCAGTTTTCTTTCTGTTTCTTGCCGAGAAAACCGAGCGTGTGTACGAGGCTTAAGACTGTAAACCTTTGACTGCAATAATACTTAGTGATTCTGGCTACAAAGGATCTTTTCATTTAAAGTAGAATTATAGGCAAAACTTTTTTTTCATTGTCGATAGAGCACTTGGTTCCACTAGATTCTAGTTAGGGGTTTGAGAGTAAAGGGGGGCTAAATACAAAGGGGGGCTGAATACAAATGTACGCCACACTTTTCAGATATTGAAAAAAAAGAAAACAAATCACTGTGCTAAGTGATTACAAACATGAATATAAAAGTCTTTTAAAGTCCAATATATTTGTGTTTTCATAAGTGCTCATAAATCTTCCGGGAATTAACCTGAACTGCAGCTAGGGGTTACCAAACAATTTGTGGGCTGTTTTTCCCCTAAATAATCACCTGCTATTCACACCGGGTGCCAGAAGGATAGGCACCCTTAAAGGGGTGTTCCAGCCAATTTTAATGTTTATTAAAAGTCAGCAGCTACAAAAAGTGTAGCTGCTGGCTTTTAATAAACAGACACTTACCCGTTCCAGCGCCGCGCCGGCCGGGGCTCCGCTCCTCTCCCCCCCTCCCCGGCCGGCGTCTTCATTGTGACTGTGGGCACCCGGCCGTGACAGCTTTCGGCTTCACGGCCGGGCACCCACTGCGCATGCGCGAGCGGCACTGCGCATGCGCGAGCGGCGCTGCGCCGTGTCATTGGCCAGGAGATCGCCTAGGACCTCTGACGTGTCCTAGGCGATCGCCTACAGCAGCCCCTTCCTGTAGGCGACTAAGCTTAATCGCCTACAGGAAGGAGGAAGTGGGACAGGAAGTCCCACTGTTCCTGAAGCCCCCACTCCCCCCCCAAAAAAATTACATGCCAAATTTGGCATGTAAGGGGGTGAGGAGTGGGATAAGAGGAAGTTCCAAATTTGGGTGGAACTCCTCTTTAACATGTGAGTGTAATGTCATATTTGTTACTTAATACATTTTTCAACGGTTTTACGCAATGAGGTTTCTCTGTTATTTATATCCATTCCTATGAGGTATTTCCAGTGCAAGAGCCACCAGCAACAGATTCTTCCAGGGGTTTCCCCACAAGCTTGAACGACCATACTAGAGATAGTTGGTCAACAGCCAGGGGTGAGTGCACATCCACGTGGGGCACCCAGTCTGAGCACAATTTTATGGAGCACGGATGTTTATTATTGAGCATGAGCACTTATAAAAACACAAATATATTGGGATTTTAAAGGACTTTTATATTCATGTTTGTTGTCAGTTAGTGCAGTGTTTTTTTTTTACGTTTTTCTTTTCTTCATTTGTATTTGCTATTTAGCAAGTTTTTACTGCAACTGGTGGAATTCAATTATTTATTTGTTCATTTATTCAATTATTAATTTCTGCAATATTATACATTAGATATTTCACTATTTCTTTGGCGTTAAGTATTATTTTTCCATTCACTATTGTTTTGTAAAGAATTTTGAAAAATGTTTATCATTTTCCTTCCACCTCACAATTATGTGCCACTTTGTGTTGGTCTATCAAATAAAATCCCAATAAAATACATTTACTTTTTTGGTTGTAACATGACAAAATGTGGAAAATGTCAAGGGGTATGAATACTTTTTCAAGACATTGTACATGTATACCTGCACTCTTTTCCTTTCTATATCCTTTAGAAAGTGTACATCGTGTTACAAAACTTTCTTCCTGTTTCAGCAGTAGGTGTGGAGTCTGGGCATACACTGTGTGGGAGCTGATTGGAGGAAAGGCACGCACCCCCACTCCACATAGGCAGAGGAAAGAAGAAACTTTTAGGCCTCGTACACACGATTGGTTAACCAGAGGACAACGGTCTGAAGGACCGTTTTCATCGGTCAAAATTTATCGTGTGTGGGCCCCATAGGTTATTTATCCATCGGTTAAAAAAAAAGCAAACTTGCTTTTAAATTTAACCGATGGATTGATAACCGATAAGTCAAAACCGATCATTAGTAGGCAAAACCAGCGGTTAAAAACCCACGCATGCTCAGAATCAAGTCGACGCATGCTTGGAAGCATTGAACTTCGTTTTTTCCAGCACGTCATTGTGTTTTACATCATCGCGTTCTGACAGGATCGGTTATTTAACCTATGGTGTGTAGGCGTGACGGACCATCAGTCAGCTTCATCGGTTAACCTAAGACAACGGTCCTTTAGACCGTTGTCCTCTGGTTAACCTATCGTGTGTACAGGGCTTTAGAGCTGCAGTCTGAATAGACAAGCTATTTGCTTATCTATCTCTAAGTTCCCTCCCCGACACAAATTTACAACTTTATCTCGTGTGTCGCATGGCTTGTCAGAAGTTATGCTGATAACAGAAAAACGGAGCAGCAGAAAGACACAGCACTAAGAGCTTTGGAGAGAGATAAGTAAACACTATAGATATATGTGCCTAGGTCAGATTTCATGAATGGGGGTTACAACCACTCTTACATAAGCAGTGGGGACTTGCCTTTAATAAGCCTGGAAACTTTATGTAATATTCAGATGCATGCCTAGATTCGCAATAGAGATTTATAATCCATAAAGTTACTCATGGGGAACAAACAGCAAGCACAATGCTAGTGCAACAAGTGCACATATTAGTGCATTCAATCAGTGTTCACGTACTCGGTTTTAAATGATGCTGTGTTTTTGAGTACCTTTCAGAAAGACTAACAAAATATGTGGCTGATCACTAGAACATGATCTCTAAAAAAGACTATACCTAATACACAACAGCTGGGTATTGCTTACCTTCTGATATGTCTTGCATGTCTCTGACAGCTGCTTAATGTCTTGTGTATCAAGAAAGGATAAGATACGAATCTTAAGGCTATCAGGTATCCGAACAATGAAATCAAATTGCCCTCTGCACAAATTCAATACATATTCCATTGTGGCTTTGCCAAAGATCTTTTCTAATGGCTCTAGATGTTTGAGAAAGCAAAGTGGTTAATAATTTATTGTGAAACTGAGCAATGTTTGACAGTAGTCTGATACACAGGAAAAATAATTCCATGAGATTCTGGAGAAAACTTTCAAGAGATTGAAAAATGCCTTCAGTAAACTATACATAAATAACGTACCGTATTTAAGTGAAAAATAAGCTAAGCTCTGCTTTGCTGCCAGATACTGCTAACAGTCGATACTGTTCCTGCTCTTGATTGTGCTCTTTGCTTTGTACCTATACCCTGAACCCGGCTGGCTTGTTCCTACTCTGCCTTGTTCCTGATCCCAGTTTGGGTTATACAGGATTTAAATTGTACCAACAGTTTGCAAAACCCTTAACAACATGAGGCCTGACAGAACAGTTACAATATAATTCAGTACAAGAGGAATTAGAAGGCCATGCTTGTTAGAAATTTAAACCAATGTTCTTAACACAAAATATTTTGAGCAAAATTCTACTAGGGCATTTCCAGAATACGACTGAAATATAATAGTGTTATTCAATTTGCTTGAATCAGATTGTTTAGTACCTGTAGTGACATTGTTCTCAACTCTGGTTTGGCTGCTCTAGTGGCTATTAAACCCTTGCGGAACCTGACCTCAAGTAGCAATGAATGCTAAAGGTACATCTAAAAGAGGACTGCTACAGGCAAAGTACACTTTGCATGGCCATGATCCATGAGCTACCGCCAAGATGCTTATATTATAGCTGTCAGACCATCAACATCCATGTAGACCGATCAGTACATAAATGACATATAGGCATCTTTAACATTGACTGTCCCCCGTATTTACACAATTATTTTTCCCAGAATGAGCAATCAAACTTGAAACTCTTAGTAAGGCAATAGTTCAAACTTCCTCTCAATAATTCAGCTGGCACTAACAATTACTGTAAAATAAAGTGTCACTCGAGAAATAAGTGCCCAGGCATGCCTTGGCATTGTGATACGTGCAAGGTGTTAGACCATTTGGATACAATAGACAGTAAACAAGAAGACTCTCATACCTGTATAAACAATATATGTCCGCACTTGTAAGTTATGAGCATATTAATTACAGTGCAGGGGGTTGAAATACTTTGGAAGTAGCCTGAATCACTGATGTCGTAATGTCCTGCTTTCATCACTGCACTATGGCAACTGATACATTACAGTTCTGTGGCTAATGTAATATACCAGGTTTCATCATTTACGTGTCAAAGATGCATTAAGAGTCTATGATGTTTGACAATGAAATCGTTATTACTGTATAACAGCTTAAACCTTGACAGTGTGGTTTGTAAGCAATATGTGTTAACATTTTCCAAATAACAGAATGGCGTTTTAAATTCTGGCATAAAGAGCCAGTATTAAGGACATTTCTAAAAGTGAAGCAATAATGAGTTTTTTTGGCTTGTATATCACTAATGCATTCTAATTTAATTTAATCCATATTTAATTTTAAACTATGAGCTTTGAACTTAGTCAGAAAAACATCTTCTTTTTAACTTTTTGATGTAGTGCCATTTTGTTATGGGGTTCTGACGAGAATCTAGCTAGAGTTTAGCAAATGTTGCATGTTTATGTGAACTGCAGGTACCCGTAGCTCCATTATTATTTTGATTGATAAAACCCCAAGAAAATATGACTTTAATGTCTATATGAAGTGAACTAAGCTAGCACATAAACAGGATATTTATTGTCTGGTTCTATTAAAATCCCAGATATTGGACCGTAGGAAACGGTCTCTATGGCTACCATTAATCACATAACAAATTAAGATTATAAACTTCTGGTCACTGTAAAACTGCTTCATTCATTAAGTCTTGTCCTTCTATGGCTTACTGTGCATTGTAGTCATTTGCAGGAATTCACTGTGTGTTTTCTTTATTTGCCATGGCAGCATTTTTCTGTGCTCAGGCCGTGCTGAAATCTTCCAGGATCTTAAAATAATCTAGGAAAAATCAGAATAGTTGAATAACAATTGAGAATTGACTTTTGTAGAAGTAAGAAGAGGATATCCAAACACAGTACAATGCTCCTTCTTTTAGAATGTACAATTACATCTCTTGGCATCGATGGCTACTATGTTACCATGAATGCAATTGGTATACTGCAGTGTTAGTTATCTTTTTAGATTGGCATGGGATTACATGGTATGGTTGTGTGTGAAGCTGAAATCAGGCTTACAATGGAAGTTGTTGTTCTTCTGTAAGCTGCTGAAGGGGAAATCTTTAGTTGGATTTACAGTAGAGAGAGAGTTTAGGGTGGGTATTACTAGTACATTGGTATTTACTAGTGGTCCAAAGAGAAGGCAGGAGGCAGAGCATTACAGAAAGTTGTATCATTCATACAAGCACATAATCACAAGGATTCATAAAGGCCATAAGTAAATAAGCATTACTTAAAAGTACATTTTGCCCTTTAAAGGTTGACGTCAGAAAGCCGCAATAGCTTTAGCAATTACAAAAGACAAAATCTCTAAAGTTAATATTGTGTTATCTACCAAAGGACATAGGTAGTATAAAACAAATATCTAGTCCTGTCCTAAAAAGAACTAGTTATGACTGTGTTGTGCAAGAATCTTTTTTTTTTATTATTTCTTTATTGGATTCTTTTATGTTTTAGACAAAAATTCAAACAACACAAATTCAAGTGGGGCCGGGCTGCCACTACCGGCCCCACAAATACAAAGTGAGTACAGTCTAAAATTAATGCCACCCCCCCCAGAAGAAATCCCACCCCCACCCCACCCCTGATCTCTCCAAATGCCAGACCTTTGTTCCGACCCTCTTAGGCTCTCTCCTCTACCCTACCCTCTGTCATCCTTTCGGCATATCTCGATGATTGCCTGTACATCAACCAATCCTTCCATCTCCTTACGAAACCTTCTTCTCCTGTTTCGTCGCTAAACCTTTAAAGTTCCATATTATAAATGTTGTTAATTTTACATAACCAACTCCTCAGCAAAAGGCTCTCAGTATCTTTCCACTGTCTAGGGATTACACTTTTTGCTGCGTTTAGGAGATGGGGTAGTAATGTTGTCTTATACTATTTTATGGACATACTAACCCCATGAAACAGACAAACCCATGGGTCCTCAGGTATTTTAGTGCCGGTAATTTCTTCTACTATTATTAGTACTTCTTTCCAATATGCTTTTATTTTGGGCCATGTCCACCATATATGGAACATAGTTCCAGTTTCCGCACATCCCCTCCAGCATAAGTTGGAGGCGTCCTCTTGGTACCGATGTAATTTTTTCAGGTGTTATATACCAGCGTGCCAGACACTTATAATTAATTTCTGTCGTACTACAATCCGGTGATATGACATGTGTTAACCGTAGTATTTTACCGACATATATTTCATTATCCCCTATTCCCATCTCTTCCTCCCATTTTTTAATAAATGTGTTGTGCAAGAATCTTAAAGCGGAGGTCCGGTTAGAATTTTTTTTTTTAAAGTCAGCAGCTACCAACACTGTAGCTGCTGACTTTTAATAATGAGACTTACCTATCCAGGGTTCCCTCGATGACGGCAGCCGTTGCCGAGCAAACGCTCAGGTCTCGGCTGCCCCGCCACCATCCTCGGTGAGGGAATCAGGAAGTGAAGCCTTGCGGCTTCACCACCCGATTCCCTACTGCGCGTGCGCGAGCCGCAAGGCTCAACGTAAATGAATGATGTCTCCTGGAACACACACACACAAGGTCCCAGAAGACCCTGCTCCACCATTCCACAGGAGGCAGCCGAGGAACAGAAGAAAGAAGACGGACCGCGGATCAGGAAGTGACAGATTAGGACAATCTGCCTAGCAACAGGCACTTCAGGTATGTATAAAACATTTTTTTTTTTTTTGCAGCATTATAAAAAAAAAAAAAAAATCTTGGTGGAGCTCCACTTTAATATTCTGCAGGGAATTATTATCATCATTGTGCAGGCTCACATATACAAGATTAACATGTGCCTCCCTTTTAAACTTCTACCTCCTGAGTGTACGTTGTGGTCAGCTAGCAACCTTAAGGCTACTTTCACATTGGGCAGTGGAGCCGCGGTGACGGTAAAGCCGCGCTATTTGTAGCGCCACTATACCATCGTATTTACCGCGATATTCGGGCGCTAGCGGTGCGGTATTAACCCCCGTTAGCGGCCAAAAAAGGGTTAATACCGCCCGCAATGCGCCTCTGCAGAGGCGCATTGCGGGCGGTATTACCGCTGTTTCCCATTGATTTCAATGGGAAGGCGCGGTAAACACCCCGCTCCTATACCGCTCCAAAGATGCGGCTAGCAGGACTTTTGGAGTGGTCCTGCTACCGCACCGCTTCCCTTTCACATTTAAGCCTGCAGGGCATGATTTTTTCATGCGGTATAGAAGCGATATTTTTAGCGCTGTACCGCATGAAAAACGCCTCAATGTGAAAGGGGCCTTAGATGAACCTCTACCGCCTGAGTAAAAACATTTTTTTAAAGGTATCATTTTTTTTATCACCTGAGTAAAATGAATGAGTTAGAGAGCAAGTACAGCTAAATAAGAGAGTAGAAAGTTAAATATTTTATCATTAAGCCTGCACAGATATAATAATCAAAAATGTTACTTCATTGCTACAAAATATCTAATTGCCATTATAGGCAGCACTGCCTGTTGCAGGTTAATTCAATACTGTAGTTGGTTAATACATACAATAAAATTAAGTAAAGCCCTTACCTCTTTTTTTGTTATGACAAAATGATGGAAATCTTTGCTAGGAGCAGGAGCCTGGCACTGAATTTCATACAAGGTTTCTTGTAGAAGAGATGCCATAGGAATATATGTGTTATCTGCTGCAAAGCTTTGTGGTTTATACAGGCTTGTGCTCAATGTGTACTGAGATCTAGTACTTCAGGCTGTTCTCTTCACGTGGTCTGGCAAATTGAAGTTGACTCGGGAGCGTTGTCTTCTTGTGTTCCGCCTGCTGAATACAAGTGCTAATCTTTTATTCACTAAGCAAAGCTTACTTTGTTTACAGAGAAACATGCTCAGTTCCTGGCAAGGGGACAATAAATGGATATCCAGACCTTTATGAAAATCTAAAGACATATTAAACTTTACAATGTAACAGCTTTTAGCCTTATTGTAAATGGAGCATAATCCTTGGTCAGAAAGAATATGAATTTTCATAATGACTTAGTAGCACGTAAGATCAGTCTTGTTTCTTGACAGGTATATTTGTACATGCTTTTACATGATCCCTATACACAAATGAAATAAGAATTATTCTTTATTAAACACATTTATATAGTGCAAATATGTTTTTCCTAGCACTTTACAAAGAACATCTAACCATTTACTTTAGTCCCTGCTCATGAAGGAGTTTACAGTTCGGGGTCAATACCAAAGTTATATAAAAGGTAGGATTTTGCTTGGATTGGATTGGATTGGATTGAAATAAATACTTATAGAGCGCCGAATGCGAGTTGTGAAACTCACGTCTAAGGTCTAAGGTAATGAATGTATAATTAAAGATTCCAGACTGCCGCTCAACCTTCCACAGCCATCCTGCCCAGTCCCTGTTTTAATTGTTCCTGCACAGTTCCTTTGGTGGAATAGTGTACTGTATACTTATAGGTTGCTCAGTCTGTGTTGGTATACCTAGATCTGAGCCACAGGGAGAATAGGGTCACAGTTTGTCCTGCTAATTAAGGAGCTAGGTGTACTATATGCTTATGAGAACTGTTTTTTCAGCCTCTTTCCCTCCAGCTCTGATGTGTAATTTTGGTGACTGTTCTTGTTGTAGGTATCATATTAAAGCTGGCCAGATAAATTCTGCTTTTTAGCAGCCAATCCCGCTAGAGTGAAGTGGATACAAGGTTCGACTTCTCTTTTTATTGACAGATGCACACGAGATGACAATTACATGCAGATAGTTAAACGCCCATGCTATATCACAGTTAGGGTCATAACATTCAGAGTAAATCACACAATCTGACATTATCTATTTATGTGACTGAAACAATCAAAATAAAAGGATTCGCCCCGGGACTTTAAATGAAGTGGGTAACGTTTCCACCAGTAAACATAACAGTAATTGTATAGTATATATTTTATTCAAGTAAAATTGTTTACATGTGTAAAGTAAAATTGTTACATACATAGATAACACCAACAATTGCCAATTGAAACGATACATAAACAATAAATATTAGTACACAAGTATAATAGTGGACAGAGTACACGGGCATCGTACTACCTGACTAGCCTAGTTTTGCAAGATCCAGCTTCGCTCTTCAGGGGTGTAACAAAGCAGTTTTGTGCCATCAATAAAGATTTTGTTACCATTGAGAAAATAGAAACTAGTGATGATGGCCTATATCTTAAACGGTATTCGGCAGTTCGACTTCTCTTGAACAGGAATGTTTGACCATTTTCATTCGATCAGCACTGCAGCCAACCAGCTGTAGGACTGATCACTGTAATCTGATAGCGGAAGAGTCCCCACTGTCAAAATACAATAGCACAATGGGCAGGATTCCTTTATCCACCTCAAATGTGTGGATGAGAGAATCCATTCATTTTATTTATTTATTTTATTTGTTGGCTGACTGAGCAAAAAAAAAAGCAATCCATGGATTGTCAGCTTAAGGCTAGCTAGTTGTTTGGGGTGTGTGTGCAACAGAACAGTTGACTTGGTGGACAAAATATAAAACCAACCTGGCCTGAATGGCAATTTTCACATCACCACATTGAGAACATATTTACTAGAATTTGTATAAATCTTACAGATCAGTACATCAATCCTAATTGAGCTTGGTAAAACTAAATTGTGTGAAGTTATGTGAATTTATAAATTGTTGTACGATTTATGGGACTATCCTTTAAACTGGTATTCATACCAACACTCTTCCTTTAGTTTTGGAAAGAGTATAAAAAGGTTAGATCCCTATTTTTTTTCACAACAAAGCAGAAAAGTGAAACCTCCCGAATGAAGACATGGACAGTAATAAAAATCTAATATCTAGCCCTTCCTTACAAATGAAAAAATGCAGTCTTTGCCCCACTGGAGAGATACTGCTCACTTTCTGTCCTGGTGGCCACAAAGATAGTGGAGGGTAAGGCGCTACAATGGGGACACATACAACAACATAAACTTATAAAAAATAACAAGCTGCGCAATGTATGTGAGTGTATCCAAATGAGCTAATACAATCATCGAAGCACAAAGGCGTGACAAAATATATCAATGATAATTCAAGTGACACATCTCTGATAGGTGAAAAGATGTCCTAACTAAACATTTAGGGCCAGATCCACAGCCCCGCAGCGCAACGTAACTTAACAGATTTAAGTTATACTGCCGCAAATTTCCTAAGTTAGGTATCGATCCACAACACACTTACCTGGAAATTTGCGGCGGTGTTACTCAAATCCGTCCGGCGCAAGGCGTTCCTAATCTAATGGGGCGAGTCCCATTTAAATTAGGCACGCTCCCGCGCCGGACGTACTGCGCATGCTTGTGACGCAAATTTCCCGACGTGCTTTGCACGACGTGACGTCATTTTTTGATCGGCGTGGCGTGTATCGTATTTCCGTATTCCCCTACGGCTTACGCAATCGACGTAAAATTTAAAAATTTGACGCGGGAAGGACGGCCATACTTTACACAGCAGTATGCCTGCTGTGTAAAAGTAGGGCTGCTTTACAAAAGTGTAACTAAGCGACGGGAAACTAACGTAGCGGCGACGTAGCGAACACGAAAAAGCTTTGAGGATCGACGTAACTCCTCATTAGCATACCTGACGCGTAATTTCGACGATGAATGCCCCCAGCGGCGGTTGCGGTACTGCATCTTAAGATCCGGCAGTGTAAAACTATTACACCTGCCGGATCTTCTGTCTATCTCTTGGAAACTGATTCTGTGGATCAGTTCCAAAGATAGAAACAGGGATACGCAGGCGGAACAGCAGATCCGCCTGCGTATCTCTTTTGAGGATCTGGCCCTTAGTCCTATGAATTCCAAAGAATGATCAAATTGGGGTGATCCAATAATCCCAGAAAATTACATCAAATGTTTATAGCCAGTAAATTGAAGATGAACCGTCCTCCTTAAGGTATATTGGTGACGTCAAACCAAGGCAAACCCAAGAACAGTGACGTGATAGGAAAGGGATCCTCCACCTTCAAAATAACTGCCTCTTACCAAAGGTAAAGATCCCAACTAGAGATCTTCTGTTGGTGTATGGCCTATAACCCAGCCTGGGTGTCTATATGACAGGATATCCTCCTCTCCAGCAAAGTCTCAGTCCTCAGCCACTCACAAACAGTGACAAATGATCATAGCCAAATGAGGAAAGAAAAAGCCAACATAGCGTAATCCAGTATAGACGTTTTAATAAAAGATAAGGGTTAAAATGCACTTGCAGTGTGAAGATAAAATTTGCGTATGAAATTAAATAGCCGGCCGGGTAACACAGCCTGTTCCTTCCGGGACTTTCGTTGCACAGAGTGGTGACGTCAGCAACAGTCAGGGCACCTCTGCATCAGCCGCCCACGACCGACCGATCCGATAGACCCAACGGGGAAAGTCACTCAATATGTTCTGTTAGCTCTCCGGAAGGTAACATTAATACAGACTAGGCCGGGTTGCTTCAGGGCTGGATATACGGAGGAACATCTCTCCTAGCGGTTCAACTGGAGGTAATCATGGAGCTCGGAGCAACACGCTGCGTTTTGGCGCCATGTTGTTGCTCCTCCTCCCTCCGACGTGGCTAATGCTGATGAATTATCATTGATATATTTTGTCACGCCTTTGTGCTTCGATGATTGTATTGGCTCGTTTGGATACAATCACATACATTGCGCAGCTTGTTATTTTTTATATGTTTCTTTTTGTGTGTGTCTCACATTTTAAGTTGCAGCATTTTTTCAGTACACCTATTGTTCATTTCACAGGAACATTTAATTAGACAGCGCAGTATTACACCCTTTTTTTCCAACAACATAAACTTGACAGGCATAATACCCTTCTTTAACCGCTTCCCGACCGCCGCATGTACATTTACGTCGGCAGAATGGCACGTACAGGCACATTGGCGTACCTGTACGTCCCTGCCTTTCCGCGGGTCGGGGGTCCGATCGGGACCCCCCCGCTACATGCGGCGGTCGGATTCCCTCGGGGAGCGATCCGGGACGACGGCGCGGCTATTCGTTTATAGCCGCTCCGTCGCGAACGCTATCCGGAGCTGAAGAACGGGGAGAGCCGTATGTAAACACGGCTTCCCCGTGCTTCACTGTGGCGGCGTATCGATCGAGTCATCCCTTTTATAGGGAGACTCGATCGATGACGTCAGTCCTACAGCCACACCCCCCTACAGTTGTAAACACACACTAGGTGAACCCTAACTCCTACAGCGCCACCTGTGGTTAACTCAACTCCCAAACTGCAACTGTCATTTTCACAATAAACAATGCAATTTAAATGCATTTTTTGCTGTGAAAATGACAATTGTCCCAAAAATGTGTCAAAATTGTCCGAAGTGTCTGCCATAATGTCGCAGTCACGAAAAAAAACGCTGATTGCCGCCATTAGTAGTAAAAAAAAATAATAATAAAAATGCAATAAAACTATCCCCTATTTTGTAAATGCTATAAATTTTGCGCAAACCAACCGATAAACGATTATTGCGATTTTTTTTTTTACCAAAAATAGGTAGAAGAATATATATGTTTTTGGGGGATATATAGGTTTTTGGGGGATATTTATTATAGCAAAAATGAAAAAATATTGCATTTTTTTCAAAATTGTCGCTCTATTTTTGTTTATAGCGCAAAAAATAAAAACCGCAGAGGTGATCAAATACCACCAAAAGAAAGCTCTATTTGTGGGGAAAAAAGGACGCCAATTTTGTTTGGGAGCCACGTCGCACGACCGCGCAATTGTCTGTTAAAGCGACGCAGTGCCGAATTGTAAAAACCCCTTGGGTCATTTAGCAGCATATTGGTCCGGTCCTTAAGTGGTTAAATAAACAAAAAACCCTCAAAAAAAGGTTTGTCTGTAATTGTTTTTCCATAAAGCATTTACCTCCTTGCTTATACTTACCTCCTATTTTCTTCCTAGCCATAACATTTACTCACTACTCAGGCCCCCAGTGCTGCATCATGGTTGAAAGGCAGGAGGGTAGTATGCTCCCAAATACATGGAAGTTCAAAGTATTGTAATGTTTGGGTGTCATTTAGTTTAAGTGTACAGTTCACCTGTGAATGGAGACAATGCCAATTCTGTAGTTTGAGGGCTTGTTGGCCCACTTTTATTAAAGAGAAAGAAAAAAGTCCATACGATCTAGGTTTCCCATGCAGGGGGTTTCCACCATTAACACAAAATAATGTTCAGTCTCCTGGCTGTCTTTTAGCAGCTCCGCCGCTCAAGTTTTACGCCTCAGACTTCCTGACCTTGTAACAGGTTCTCTGTATGTACATGCAAACACTGTACCTCAGTTAGCACTCTTTTCCTCACAGCTTCCCTGCTGCTCCAGCCCACAGGCTTGGGCCATCTTTTTTACCACAGACTGAACCATTCAGCCCTCTGGCCTCTCCCTTGCATACCCGCACTGTCACAGTACTTAATTTAGCTCTGAAAGGACAAAGTACAGGATCACTTTAAAATATTTTTTTCCAAATACAGTATGCTATTGTGTTCTTTGTGGACTATATTACATGATAACCATAATACACAGTACTGTACTCTGCAAAACATCATTAACTTTTTATTTTGAAGCAGGTGGAATTTTCATGTATTTGTCTTTACTTATATACTGTATACAAACAAAAGTGTGCCCATTCCAAAATGAACAGGATTATGGTTTATAACACACAGCGCCAAGTACTGTAAGTGCCTTCACAGACAGTTCAAGCAGCAGAGGAGTGTGGAAAGTATGATGGTGTGCAGAATGGGTAGGAAAGAATTGCAGACATTACGCAGGGGGAATAAATACAAGAGAAGAGTATGGTAGTTATCAGAACAGGTAGTGAGTGTCATAGGCGTGCGCACTGGGTGTGCCTGGGCACACCCTAATCACTCCATGCAGTGCCTATTCCCATCTCTCCCCCTGCAGTGCTGCCAGCTTCTCTCCTCTCAGGAGCGAGGAAGGGGCTGGTAAATATTTAATTTACCAACCTCTTTCTTTTCTGAATGAACACAGTGAGTCTCTGTCCTCAGTTTCTTTTTCTGTATCAAAAGTGAGAGACCCTTGATATTTCACCAAAGCCCCATAATGGGGCTCCTAAAAAAAATGGTCAAAAAAATCATAATAAAAATATTGTAAAAAAAATGTATTGTAAAAAATAAAATAAAAATAAAAAACTACTGACACCGTCCACTACCCTACTGACGCCAATCTTTGCTCTACTGACACCGTCCACTACCCTACTGACGCCAATCTTTGCTCTACTGACACCGTCCACTACCCTACTGACGCCAATCTTTGCTCTACTGACACCGTCCACTACCCTACTGACGCCAATCTTTGCTCTACTGACACCGTCCACTTCTCTGCTGATATACACGCATGTGTGTTTGTTCTCTGGGGTGCACACCAATGGTGAGTGTAGATGAGAAGTGCAGAGGCTATGAGGGGACAGTCAGACAGACAAACTAACATATTCACCAGCACACACTGTGGATTGTCCGATTACATCCAAAAATGTAATGCAAAACAAACATCACAATAGTGCAACGTTTCGAGGTCACACAGCACCCTTACGTCAGACGAGTGATAAAGTGAACCAGTGCATCTGGTTCACTTTATTACTTGCCTGACGAAGGGGTCCTGCGTGACCTCGAAACGTTGCACTATTGTGATGTTTGTTTTGCAATAAATTTTTGGACGTAATCATATAATCCACGGTGTGATAGCGAATATGTTCGTTTGTTTGATGGTTCCAGTGCCCAGCTGGTGATGGTTTCAGTACCCATCCTTTCTTTAGGAGCCATTTTACCAGGAACATGTGCGATTGGAATATTGACTAGACAGTCAGACAGACAAGGCGTGTAAGACATCAAAATGATTGTGGCAGAACAGGATAGGAGAAATCAGACTAGACTTTCGTAGTGTCCATCAGATACATTTTGGGGACAAGAATTCCCTTATCTGCATCCGTACCTGTCTGAGAAAATGGAAGTGCACGTTCAAAAGTGTTGTGAACAGGTGCTGTCTGATTACGTGCTGCAATTAAGCACAAACTCTGTTTGTATTTGATTGAGTGTCTTTGTGTTGTTACTAATTGTTCTTTGAATGTGTGCCTGGTATGCCTTTGTGCTGTAAGTAAGTATGTAATCTATCTGTGTGCTGCGTGCTTGCATGTAGTCTGTATTTACTCTATTTGCTGTGTGCTGTCAGTGGGAATGACCCATAGCCATTACTTTCTGTGAAATCCAGAGAGGACACAGGATGACAACAAAGGGGGAGAAGAGCATATACACAGAATTAGAATATAACATTAATAAGGAGAGTATGTTGGGTGAGTGTTCAATGAGTGAACAATGAAGAGGAGACCACAGATACAGAAGTGGTGTATAAGCCATGAGTGCGTAAAGTCGATTGTTTGCAGGAAGCTTCCAATACTGACAGTAGTTTCATAAAATAACTGTTTGTGGAGCACTAGGCTCATGGAAGGGTATAGTCAAGTATAATCTCCAGGTATAAGGCGCAGCTCTCTATCACACGGGGTATCCCTGTGCCCTCGAGTAGTCCGAAAAATGTGCAGAGAATATAAATATATTTGTCATGCAAACTTTGTACAAACCAGGAATTATGTAGCTATCTAGCATATACCAGAAGGAACCACCTGGGGTAGGCTTCTCGTGTGACCTTTGCTTGGTGCCCAACAAGGAGAGAAACATGGAGGACGTGACAACCACCCCATCACACTATCACTTGCCCCACAAGCTAAGTCCCACTCTGCCGTGTACAGGAGCGGAGCCTCACAAATGCACTGCCCCTGTACATTATGCACAAAGTGCATGCATATGCAAATCACATGATTTGCATATGAATATGTTTTGGTGTAATTTGCATATAAATGATCTGATGGCAGGGTTTGCATATGAATGAGTTATAGTGGTTCATTCAAATGCAAATCTCTCCTCTAGCACATTCATGTGCAAAGCCGAGGGAGGCTACTCCTCAGCTCCCGTTACAACCACAAGAGGAGAAGACTTCCTTCTGCTGCTGTATGTAAGCTCTTCAGCAACTAGTGAGTGCATTTAACGGAGGAAGGGGCTGTAATGTGGGGTGGGCTGTAATATGGGGTGGTCTGTACTGGCGGTCTGTACTGGAGGGGAGGACTGGGGGGGGGGGGTCTGTACAGGAGAGTGGGTCTCTACTGAGGGTATGGACTGGGGGGGTCTGTATGGAAGAGGGGGTCTCTACTGAGGGGGTGGGCCGGATGGTGGGTCTGAATGAGATGGGGGCCTGTATTGAGGGTGGGACTGGGAGGAGGGTCTGCACAGGAGAGTCTGTACTGAGTGGGGTTTAGGGCTGTGGGTAGAATCTAAACTGGGTGTAAATTGGGGCTGTTGGGGAGATCTGTTTTGGGATATGGGTTTGGGGAGTTGTACTAGAATTTTTGGTTGTTCTTGTTGCAGTACTTATCAAAAAGGTCAGTGTCAAATTATGTTTTATATATTTTATGCCAAATGTGTTTGTAAAGAGTTGTTTTTCACTCTCTTCAAGAGCTTTTAGGTTTGCCAATGAATCTTTAAACCACACTCATATGACTACGCCCATGTCCCCTGGCCACACACCCACATTCCGCTGTGGCACAGCAGGATCGTTAAAATTTCCATTTTACAAGTTGTGAGGTGTGTAATAGTCATGCCAGCATCTCCAGTGCTGCTCTGAAGCTGCAACTGACAGCCTCAAATCATTTGTAGGATCGGCAAAGGGGGGATACCAGGAGGCTTGTGCACACTGAAATCTACTTAAATTTTTATTTTGCCACTTAATTACAATACAAGTACCAATGAATAAGTGAACAAAAGCAGAAGGAACACATGTGTGAAGGGTAAAGGAACCCATGTAGTGAAAGGGATTATTTCACACAACCACAAGGCAAATAAGCCTTCAAAGACACAGCAAATTTACAGAGCCTTTCAAGTTTCAACAGAAACAATTCGAGGTGGATTTGGCACAATATCTGACCTAACATTAAACAGGTTATTATTGGCTGCCGGAACTTACAGCATGATACTGCCACCACCATGAGGAGATTGGGTGTTCAGGGTGATGGGCAGTGTTAGTTTTCCGCCACGCATAGCGTTTTGCTTTTAGGCAAAAAAGTACGATTTTGGTCTTATCTGACCGGAGCACCTTTTTCCACATGTTTTCTGTGTCCCCCGCATGGCTTCTCACAAGCTGCAAACGGGGTATCAGAGTAAAGGGCGCTGAATAAAAATGCACACCACACTTTTCACATTTTTGAAAACCATTTATCATTTTTCTTCCACTTCACAATTATGTGCCACTTTGTGTTGGTCTATCACATAAAATCCTTACGTTTTTGTTTTTAACATGACAAAATGCGAAAAATTTCAAGGGGTATGAATTTTTTTTTTCAAGGCACTGTAATTATCAACGTAGAATGAATACTCTTTGCTAAAGAACAATATTTTTTAACAAGTTGTTATGGGTAAAGTTCTGTTTTAAGGCTGTTTTCACACTGGGGCGCAGGCAGCGTCAGCGGTAAAGCACCGCTATTTTTAGCGGCGCTTTACCGTAGTTTTTGCAAAGGTATTTAGCCGCTAGCGGGCACTTTCAACTCCTGCTAGTGGCTGAAAAAGGGTTAAAACCACCTGCAAAGTGCCGCTGCAGTGGCACTTTGCTGGCGGTTTGGCCACGCTGCAGCGACACTTTGCCGGCGGTTTGGCCACGCTGCCCATTCATTTCAGGAGCAGTGGAGGAGCGGTGTACACACCACTGCCTCACTGCTCCAAAGATGCTGCTTGCAGGAGTTTTTTTTTAATGTCCTGCAGGACATCGCCTTAGTGTTTTTTTTTTTTAGCACTTCTATTTCTTTATATTGGCTTTTGACATTTACAAATGCAGCAATTTAGAAATTGGATGAAAGGTTTAGCGCTGGGAAGCACCTTTTTAAAAGATAAAAGTGTATTTTATATACAAGAATATCAGACCAAAATAAGGTACACATGAGGGGGACAGAGGGACTTTGTTCCAAATCAGGGACAGTCCCTCGTATTCAGAGACAGTTGTGAGCTACGCTATAGGTTGCAGCTGTAAATATCTATATGTTTTATCCGCCAAGCACACGGGTTTATACATAGAAATGACAACATCCAGCATCCTATTCTCTAGGTCCTCAGCTAATTATATATATATATATATATATATATATATATATATATATATATATATATATATATATATATATATATATATATATATATATAATGTGTGGGGTCCTATTTTATTCTTAGAAAAAGATGTCTATTTTTACATGAGAAGTGTCAGAATTGGCCTGGAGCTAAAGGAGTTAAATAATTATTCTACATGAATGCTCACTAGCCATGTTGATTAAACCATTACTACATAACCATAATGTTGGTATAATGTGCAAAAAAGGTTAAACAAAAAATACAAAAATATATTTTACCATAAACTTGCTTTCCAACGTTGTAAATAAAAAGTGAATGGAACGCTCCTATACTGTGACTGAGAACAACATACAAAAATGTGTCATGTGACATTTAGTCACATGACAAAAGTCTGGACCAACGTGATGACGTACCATGGTTGCTTTTGATTTGTCCCGCGGCTTGTCGCCTGCGAAGTGACGTAAGGTGGAGGCGGAGCTTGGCGAATCGTGCTGGTGAGCGCGGTAAGATGTCTCGCAGGGCAGTGTTGTGGGTGATGCTTGCTGGGAGTGTGTGTATATAAGATTGCGGGGTGCAAAATCAGTGTGCGCAGTGGGTCACGTGGGTGCAGTGTAGCGGGCTGGTCATGTGTAGTGTGCGGTCGGGGGCAGTACTGACGGGTGTGCGACATGTGGTTTTCCCGAGCGGCCACTAGCTACTGAATAATGTGCTGGGGTTTGCGTCAAGCTCACATTGTAAGTGGAGAAGTGGACCCACGTGGGTAGTACGGAGGGGATAGAGGTGTATGGTTTATAGCAGAAAGCGCAACCAAAGTACACAGCGCCGCGGGCTTTGGTGGGCGTGGTCTGATTCCAGTTGGCGCTCTGGACGTGATGAGTGTGAGGTGTAGGGACTCGGCCAGCTCCGTACTAGTATAGTCTGAGTTATTCCACACTACTACTGGGGGTAGAGCTTCTCTGTGCTCCTGAGAGATGTGTGCACGCATTATGTTTGGGGGGCCATAAAAATGCAAGGTAGAACTGCGTTTTTACTGCTTCCCCTCTTAAAGAGCATTTAAACCCTGATGGATTTTACTTCCTCTTTTTTTCCACAGCATAATGGGCTAGTGTGCATCGCATACTAGCCCATTATGTTGCACTTATCTGTAAACTATGTCCCTGCTGATGGTTGCATCTATCTTCACGCCTCTTCTTTCCGGGGCCGTGACTGGCCGGAGTCAGGTGACTTACTCCCGCGCATGCATGCGGGAGCCGCTGGTCACGGCACAAGCCCTATAGATATGGCCCTTTCTTCAGTGCTCATGCACCGATGACGTCGGTGCAAGTGTATATATGGTAAGATATTTCCAGTACCTACAGGTAAGCTTACCTGTAGGGAAAGTGTGTGTACGGGTTTACAACCACTTTAAGGTGGGGGTGTTTCCATGCTGCAGGGGCGATGTTGTCTCGTGTCTGCGGCAAAAATTTCCCAACGTCATCGCCAACCAAACACGACCTGTAAAGTGATGCCAGCACCCCCAATAACGTGCGATGCACATTTGTCGGTAAAAATTGGATTAGTGAGGAGGTGTGTCCTTGCCATCTGTCAATCGGAGCTAGGGGTTTCTATTGAGCAGGGGATTAACATGGTTGGGGGAACTGCTGGACTTGGGTACCTGTAGGCTGGGGGATCTGCTGGACTTGGGTACCTGTAGGCTGGGGGATCTGCTGGACTTGGGTACCTGTAGGCTGGGGGATCTGCTGGACTTGGGTACCTGTAGGCTGGGGGATCTGCTGGACTTGGGTACCTGTAGGCTGGGGGATCTGCTGGACTTGGGTACCTGTAGGCTGGGGGATCTGCTGGACTTGGGTACCTGTAGGCTGGGGGATCTGCTGGACAAGGTGTACCTGTAGGCTGGGGGATCTGCTGGACAAGGTGTACCTGTAGGCTGGGGGATCTGCTGGACAAGGTGTACCTGTAGGCTGGGGGATCTGCTGGACAAGGTGTACCTGTAGGCTGGGGGATCTGCTTGACTCGGGTACCTGTAGGCTGGGGGATCTGCTGGACTTGGGTACCTGTAGGCTGGGGGATCTGCTGGACTTGGGTACCTGTAGGCTGGGGGATCTGCTGGACTTTGATACCTGTAGGCTGGGGGATCTGCTGGACTTTGGTACCTGTAGGCTGGGGGATCTGCTGGACTTTGGTACCTGTAGGCTGGGGGATCTGCTGGACTTTGGTACCTGTAGGCTGGGGGATCTGATGGACAAGGTGTATCTGTAGGCTGGGGGATCTGCTGGACTTTGGTACCTGTTGGCTGGGGGATCTGCTGGACAAGGTGTATCTGTAGGCTGGGGGATCTGCTGGACAAGGTGTATCTGTAGGCTGGGGGATCTGCTGGACTCGGGTACCTGTAGGCTGGGGGATCTGCTGGACTCGGGTACCTGTAGGCTGGGGGATCTGCTGGACAAGGGTATCTGTAGGCTGGGCCGGGGATCTACTGGGTTTTTTAACCACTTGCCACCCAGGCCATTTCTGAAATTTCTCTCCTATATGTAAAAATCATAATTTTTGATCAGCCTCCGACAATCATAGAGACTCCGGCGACCATCTGGTCCACCAAAAATCTCTTTGGTAAACATCCTGGGCTAGCTGTTCCTGACTCTGACTCACCATTCGCAGCGGTGAGTCGGTAGAAGCAGCAGCAGGGGGAGAAACCCGTAAGAACATCTGGTGTAGGGAATCGCCATCTGAAAAAGACAATATCAGAATGATGCCTGTAGCTGCACCCATCATTCAGATATACCCACTCAAAGTCAGGGACGTCATATGCGGGCGGGAAGTGGTTAAAACAAATAGAAAATGTAACACACACATGGCATTTGCCAAGCTTTAATAAAGGCCGAGTTCACTTGTTTTCCCTAAAATCTAGCTCCCCTATGTATCAATATACCATTAATGTGCTTTGGTTTGAAAACCAAGTCTACCTCATCCATGGCTATATTTTGCAGAACTCTTCAGAAACTCCCTGGTGTACAGACTAGCCAATAAGACACAGGAAGGAGTTTACCAGCTGACCTCATTAGCACACACCCTTCACCCATCAACTACGTTTTCACAACATCCCCGGCATTTCTCCATGCATGCATTTACCTGGCTTCCCCATGGTATCTTCAGATGGGCTTAGGCTGCATGCAGTCCACGGGACCCAACCCTGATGTAGTGCAAGAGCCTACCTGAGTTTGTATAGTGCTTGGCCACGTTTATATGCCTATAATTACCTAGTTAGGCTTTGAGTGTTGTTGCTGGTACACCAAACACAGAAGCAAACACACATTTTGTCACAAGTTAAAAACGGGGACAAATGCAGTAAAAAAAACTTCCAAAAATGTTCCATGAGCTACCTTGCCAGGTGTAGCACAGCCCATTAAATTTAATTGGCTGCCTTATGTGTGTCACTGGAAAAACATGTGCTTCTACTACTCTAGGTGTAAATGGTGCCTGTAAGTGAAATTGGTGCGATTACACAAGAACAATGAGGCTCCATTCTCGTATGTGTTTTCAAATGCATGCTTTGCCATGTGTTTCAGAAATGTTGCAAATTTGCATTGTGTTCAGTGATCACACTGAAGCTGAAAAAAAAAGTAATGCAATGCTAAACTTTTACAAACTGTCTGCAGCATAGGTATGGGGAAGGGAGAGGCAATGTTTTTAAGCTGACTTGTATAAAACTTTTAAATTACCCTACTGCTGGTGCAAAAAATGTTAAACACTTTGGGGTCAATTCACTAATCTTTACCCGCATGGCATAACACAGTCACGAGACTCATCTGCATAAATTAATCACATGCAGTAAAAAAAAAGTCAATTCACACACAAAAAAAAAAAATACGATTGTGAAATGAAAAATGTGCCGGTAAATATCGCCAAAATACCATGCGGTAAGCTCTTAACTCCAATTCACAAATGGAGCAGAGAGTAAAAAAACATGCAATATTTAGCACCAGGGTTTTGCTGCATGCACTATTTGTCAGAAACAGTGTTGGGTTGTCCCCCCAATAGCTGGTTGCTAAGTAGTAGCTAGGAAGCTGGCTGACTCACCTGTTGGCGGGTTTTCAGCTGAATGTAAAGAAAACATGCTGGCAAATAAAAATTATGAAAAAACAACGTTGGGTCACCCCCGCCCCCCTGCATGCCAGGTCCTTCAGGTCTGGTATGGCTTTAAAGGGGAACGCCATGATCAAATAAAATAAAGGCACAGTGTCCCCCCACAGGCCCTCTGAGCATACAGCCTGGCAGGTCAGGAAAGGGAGGGGATAAGCGAGCAGCTCAACACCGCTTCTTAAACCATATCGGGCCACGTGCCCTCAACATGAGGAGGTGTGGGGCTCTGCCACCACCCCTAAGCACCTTGTCTCCCCATGATGATGGGGACAAAGGCCTACTCCCCACAACCCTGGGCTGTGGTTGCGGGTAGAGGTTGACCGATATTGGTTTTTCTCTAGTCTATGCCAATATTTCGAAATCGCAGCGGCTGATATATGATGCCAAATTTTTTTTTATTTTTTAATTTTTTTTCCTTCATCTCATAAAATCTTACGGTTAAGTAATAAGAAATGATACAGAATTTCCTAAATTAAATATTTTTTTTACCAGTTAGCGACCGGCTCACACACATATACTGCGGCACAATGGCACCGCTGCCCGAAACTCCATACGTGTACGGGGTTCCCTTTAAGAGCCGCTGGAAGCGCCCGCTGCACAGCGGGGGCCCTCGATGTAAACACACAAATCCCTGTTCTGTCAGTTGCGAGTTGACATGTTATTTATTCCTACTAAGTAGGAACAACGATATGTCTCCTCCCCTAGTCAGTCCTATTCCCACACATATTTAACCCCTAATCGCCCCCTAGTGTTGACCCCTCCCTACCAGTGACATTTATACAGTAATCCATACATATTTATAGTGACGTTTTGGCGTCGCTTCCATCCTGCAATGATATGGAGACGGGTGGGGGCCATCTTCCCTTCACTCGTCTCCGTGTCAGCCCAGGGACAGGACCTGATTGCCTTCGCCGCTGCTGATGGCTCCAGGAAGCGGCGAAGGGCACCGGAGAGCGGCAGGAGGGGGGAGCCCTCTCCCGCCGCCGATAAAAGTGATCTTGCGGCAAATCTGCCACAGAGGCCACTTTTACCTGAAAGCAGACTGCCTGCTCTTGAAGAGGAAACCAGAGTTATGGTAGCTAGCTTCTACCATTACAACTGTATTCCTCTTCAAAGTAGCGCTGTATAACGACGTAAGTGGTTAAACAATTTGTGAGATTGACCTAGAGTCATTTATATTGGTAGTCAGTAAAGTATTTTTGATTTTACAGCAATATGTACCCATCCTGAAATAGGTAGTAAGCGCAATATATATTACAGCTTATCAGTCCATAGATGTGGTGGTCCAGCCATTAGCATACTTCCTTTCCTAGGGTGTCTACATTCTGGATGAAGTAGTAAATTGGACACCTTAATTAATGGGCTGCAAATTGCACTAGAACGCACAGAAATTAGTGCATGCACTACTTTTGACAAACGCACTGCACCAAATTGTGTGGTACTGTGGTACCATGTGATCTGGTGCTTGCAAATGCACTATGTTTGCAGTCTGTGTTTGGGGTGGCGTTAATGTATTGGCACCTGCAGTAGATCGCAAAGGCAGGGTGCCTTTTCCTTTTTAGGGTTAAAGGTTTTACATAAATTAATAAAAGCTGACCATTGTAAGCACTCCTCCCAGTGTCAAATGGTTTGTCTCAACTCTGCTACTTTGTCTGGACAACTTGGCCTGGTAAAATAAGTTGGAAAAACAGACTTAGGCCCTTCTGCCATACTGCTGTCACAGGAAGGGTGGGTAGTAGGGCATCAAGATTACTCCACGTGTTTTCATCCAAAAAAATCAAGCAGTCAGAATTTTTTTTAATTATCTGGTCTTAAAAAAAACTCTGCATGTAGCAAAGTGGAAACACAGACAACTTAAAGAAGAGCTCCAGACTGACCCCAAAATACTACAAGAGAGGGTCCGAGACTGCAGACATGATACAAGAGATGGACTGCAGACAATGTCCCCATAACGTCCCCCCAAACGACTATGTATGCCATTCCATAAATTATGGTTTATGTATGTCTAATTGTCTTAGTGATTTGATTCACATCACAACTTCATTGATCCCTTTTTTTTTCTGTTTTATGATTCCTGGTTTTGCTCATTACTGCCCCACACATGCAGTGCAAAATCAAAAAATTGTACAAAAAAGGGGATCAATTTCAAATCAATGAAGTTGTGATGATAATCAATCACCAAGACAATAAGGCATACATAAACCATAATTAATGTTGAAATGGCATTGTCATGCTCATTGGTCACTTTAATGTTTTCATAATATGGCAAATTTTCAGTTCACATAATGGTGCATCAATGATATATAATATGTTATATTATCACTAGTAGTCAGTGGAGGCTGGTGCTCAATGTTGAGGGGGGGCGCAAACAAAAAAAAAACATCAAACGCCACCGCTGGGCCCATCAAACGCAGCTACTGTGCCCATCAATTGCAGCCACTGTGCCCATCAAATGCCACCACTGTGCCCATCAAATGCCACCACTGTGCCAAACGCAGCCACTGTGCCCATTTATTGCTGCCACTACTGTGCCCATTTATTGCTGCCACTACTGTGCCCATTTATTGCTGCCACTACTGTGCCCATTTTCTTCTCCCAGTGTGCCCATTTTCTTGCCCTTTTTCTGCTCCCAGTGTGCCCTTTTTCTGCTCCCAGTGTGCCCCTTTTCTGCTCCCAGTGTGCCCTTTTTCTGCTCCCAGTGTGCCCATTTATTGCTGCCAGTGTGCCCATCTATTGCCACTACTGTGCCCCATTAAATTCTGCCAGTGTGCAATGTACCTGATGATGATGACTCTCGAGCAGCCTGTCAGTGGAACTGGAGGACAGAGGACAACCGCGCTGTCTGGCATCTCGGGTCTTCCGCAGCAGCTGAGGCAGCCTGTGTGTGCACACTGCACACAGCGTGAGGTGAGCCAAGGAGGAAGGCTCTGGGGAGTTCACTCGGGAGCGATCGTTGGGGATACACAGACACTCACTCCACGTGTCTCCCATGTTGACGCGGCTGGGGATGCTGTCAGCGAGGGGGGGCGGGATGCCTACGGCTCCTTCCAGTTCGTCGAGGGGCGGGAAAAGAGGCGCGGCTACCGCCAAAGACACTTGGCTGCTTTGAGTTTATCGGGGGTGGGGAAAAAAGGTGCCTTCGGCTGTTTTCACTTCTTTGGCAGGGGAAATAGCGGCGCACAGGTGACGTCATCTCAAATTGATTATTGCAAGACGTAGCATCGATGCAAAATCGCCGGCGGTCGAGTCTTGATGCTACGATTATATTCAACAGCCCTAGTGGGTAGAGAGCTGCAGCACTAGGAACATGTTACATGTTCCACCCTAAAGTCAGGTGGAACATGTAACATGAATCCAAAATTTTGGCTTTAGAACCACTTTAAATCCTTCCTAACAATCTGCAAGTTTAAATTTTAGGGGTATTGTGATGGATACATGTGTTTTTTTTTTTCTTTTGTTATGGCAATGAGATCTGCAGTGGGTTGCTTTCATCTTCTATATTCTCTACTATAAAAATTAGGAAATAAAATGGAAACCCTAATGAACTGTTCTCGAAATGCTTGAAAATTTAAAACTAGTCTTTCTGCTAAAAGGGGGAGGCTATTGTCAGCAGCAGTAGTTGTTGCTTTTGTGAGCAGTAGTGTCTGGCAACAAAAGTAAAGCACCGCTCCAGGTCAATCCACATAATACCCATTCCAAAAGTCCTTGCATCAAGTTGCTTGCCCATCTCACAACCAAGAGAAATACAATAAGACAAGTGGATGGCCACACTATGTAGTAAAGACACTCCACAAATCTTTGAGGAACCGCTTATTCAGAATGTTATGAATAGGTACAGTGTGTCCTATTAAAACAATGTCTGGCAGCCTTGCAGGTCATGGAGCCATTTATCAATGACCTGCACATGTTTTGTGCCATTCACTTTCAAAACAAACTTGCAGTTAGTAGTAAGCAGGCTGTAATAATGGTTGTTTCAGATAAGTGTACCGATCTAGCTGCAGAAATGGGGGTTATTCTCTATAGCCAAACCCAACACATGGCAACTGGTTTTCAGGATGCCAAACATCAAACAGGACATATGCTGTCCAGGCCACGGACCTGTAGATCTGTGGTCTGTACTTTCATTGGAAAATGTATTGAGGACGACAGGAAAGGGGGGAATAGAGGGTGCCATCAAAGTATATTTGGCCTTTCAGTGATACTATAAATGCATGCATGTAACTTCTAAATTTAAGTTTGCACCAAATGTTTTACATTTCTTTATTTTTCTTTAGATGCTAACAGATTTTTACAAGACTTGATATTGCTGGTGACAAGAAATAATGGAGATCATAGAAAATCAGCTGGACTGTACTCGCTGCAGTTTTCATGGAAGTGACTTCAAGAGTACACAAATTCACATGGGAACCATTCACCCAGAATTCTGTGAGGAAATTGATACTGGTGGCTTAGGAAAACTAGTTTTTTACCAGAAAAGTGCACGATTGTTCCATTGCCATCGATGCTTTTTCACAAGCAAGTTGTTTGCCAATGTGTATTATCATATATTAGGTCAGCATGCAGTGCCAGACAAATGGCGCAAAGAAACCAAGCCTATTGTTGAGCCCAAGTCAGAACCAGCTTCAGAAGTAGACTCTGAGAAGAATGATTCAGAAAGTTTGGAAAGTGAAGATGACAAGTATGTGGATGAGCAAGATCAAATCAAGACCAATGAAGCTGTAAAGAGTGAAGAGAATGATACACTTACCTCTTGGCCAGAGAAAGCACCAACTCACGATTACCCAGATAACTCAGATAGTGATTTTAAAAGCAGCAGCATAGAGAAAGTTAGTGAGATGTCTGCAGAGACTAAAGATAAGGAGTCATTTAGTGAGCCTGATTTACCAGAGTCTGAATCCAGCAATACTAGCAGTAGTCTGAAAAAAACAAGTTCTGTGAGGGCTAAAGTTGGCACTGAATTTTCGGATGATGCAGCATCTTCTCTATCAAAGGACATACCAGAATTTTCAGATGATGATGACGATGAACCTGCTTTACCAGGTGGCATACCACATTTTTCAGAAGATGAGGAAACTGCACCTCAGGAAAAGGAGGCTGAGTCCTCTTCAGAAGATGACCCTATACCTGACCATTCAAGAGGGATTGAGGACATTTCTGAGGATGAGATGCCACCTGAAGAAAAGCCTACAGATAACATGTCTGAAGATGAAGCTGCTCCTGCTCCATTAAAGGATCTCCAAAATTCTTCTGAAGAAGAAAATGCATCTGCCACAGGAAAAGAAATGGACTTTTCTGAGGATGAGGAAGATGCTCCAGCTCCATCAAAAGAATTAATGGATTTCTTAGAAGAGGAGGAGGAGGAAGAGTCCACTATTATACCTAAGAATGCCATGGACTTCTCAGATGAAGAAGAAACTGCAAATGCAGCAAAAAATATCATGGACTTTTCAGAAGGGGAGGAAACCACAAATGTATCAAAACATGCAATGGAATTTTCTGAAGAAGGAACATCAGGTTTGTCAAAAGACATTATGGAGTTTTCAGAAGATGATGACACCCCAGCAATTTCAAAGGGTATAATGGAGTTTTCTGATGAGGAGGAAGCTTATTCTCCTTCTAAAGATATGCCTAAATATTTGGAGGGCAATACAACTCCCACTCAGTTGAAAGACTCTGAGTGTACAGATGATGCTCCTACTTCAGTATTGAAAGGTTCCTCCCCATTTTCAGAAGATGATGCAATTCCTGATGAGGGCACACCTAGTGAGCAGAAGGACGTTGCAGGTACCTCTACAAATATAAATGTTCCCGCACGCTTGCCTGGAGTTTTGCATTTTTCTGAGTACAAAGCTACACCGTGGTCTAAGGACAAACTTGAAACTATAAACACCACAGACATTTCTCTAACTGTTCATGAAACCATTGATGCATCAGATGATAAAGATGGTTTTGGTAAAGATGAAGAAATATTGAAACATGTTAAACGTGTAAAGGGCAGGTTTCATTGCTTGTTATGTGATTGCCGGCCTTTGAAAAGGGGGCCCATTCTACACCATCTGATCACCAGACATAATATGCCAAGTCCATTTGTATGCAAAACCTGTGGGAAAACATTTGTGATGGAGACGCACTTGAAGAACCATCTTACATCTCACACTAAAGGCTTGTATAAATGTCACAGATGTAATTTTCAGACTGACCATCCAAGGGGTTTCAAAAAACATCAAACACACTGTGACAATCGCCACAAAGAAGAGGCCATTAAACCGGTTGATGACAATAAACCGGTTGATGACAATAAACCGGTTGATGACAATAAATCGGTTGATGACAATAAATCGGTTGATGACAATAAACCGGTTGACAATGAACCGGTTGACGATATTAAATCGGTTGACGACAAACCGATTGACGACATTAAACCAATTGACACCATTGCACTGGTTGATGCCATTAAACCACTGGATTTCAATGACATTCTCGAGGATGACAATGAGGAAGATTGACTGTAAACTATAACAGGACTCTTTTGATATATAAAAAAAGAACTGTGTGAGAGTTCAAATGGAAGCTGCCATTTTATAACTCCTAGGCTGCATGCTAATTTTGAGGTCCAAAATGTAACCTAAATAGTCTTACTTCTAGTGACAATATTGGCAGGGAGCAGCACAGGCCGAGTTTGGACACTACATAGATATTTTGCTTAACCACAATTTATCTATTCTACACTAGAAACTATAGATCCCTGGAGAGTGATATAGTGAATTGTAGGTTAATTGTTTTTCAGAAAATTTTAAAATGGCAGTGATCTCATGCTAAGAAAAGTGTTTTAGTTTGTCATTTTTTTTCAGTGCTATTGACCCAGCTGGTTAAAGCGCTACTGAAAATAAAACTGCTTCTATCTTTGTGTTGGTGGTAACAATTTTAAGCATTTTGTGAATATCATTAACTCAAAGTAGTTGTGTAAATAGTGTATTCTGTTACTGTGTGTGCATTGTTTTGTTTCTCCACAGTACTAATGTGTTTTTGGAAAAATAACTACCTTATGTACTGCTGTTTGTGATATTGTTTAAGAACTGTGATTGTGACAATATCTTAAAGTTGTTTATTTAATGTAGTCATTTGTGTTGGGCTTTACTTCTTAAATTCTACATTTAAAGTGATTGTAAAAGTTCGTATTTTTAACTCCTGTGCAAGGGTTTTGCACAGAGCGACCTGATCCTCCTTTTCTGGGGTTCCCTGTGGCTCTCCTGGCTCCTCCTCTTCTCGAGTGGCCCCACGGAGAGCAGCTTTTTTAAGGGGGCACTTATGTGGGGACACGCTCCTGAGTCCTGTTGCAGCAGGACTCGGCCCTGCCCACGACTCCCGTGTCACTGGATTTGATTGACAGCTGCTATAAATCTATCCAATGAGGACCTGAGACAGCGGCTGGAGCTTCTGTGCTCATCCCCGCCGCTGGAACAATCGGCTCAGGAAATAAAGGGGGGGGGCTGCATTACGAAAGTTTTTTTTTTTTTTTTTTACCTTGCATTAAGGTGAATAACCCTGAGGGTTTACAACTCCCTTTTAAACTGATCCAGATCAAGTATGCAAATAGAGGGTTCTGACATCAATTGCTAGATCCTTTTTTTTAGGTAAGTGACTCCAAAGTGTATTTCAGGTCAGTGATTATCAGTTTCCATATATCTCATAGTAGCGGTTTCCTTAAATACAGTATTTGCTTTACTCTACAGGACTGTGTGGTTTTTTTTTTTTGTTTTTTTTTTTCAGTTAAATATACTATAGATGTTTTTCAGCAGATGTTCTACCAGCAATGGCGGCGACAGCAACCGACAGCTGATGAAAAACATCAGCTGCGGGTGCCGACATTGCTGAACTCCAGGACAGATAAGTGTCTTATTAAAAGTCAGCAGCTGCAGTATGTGTAGCTGCTGGCATTTAATTATTTCTTTTTTTTGGGTGGAACACCGCTTTAATTCTGATTGGCCTTTTTTAGTATGGCAATGCAAATGGTAATGCTGTAACCCTTAGCAGCCACTCAGCAGGCTGTATTATGTGCATTACATATTCATGAACCCTGGAACCTGTGTGTTACCCACTCCTTATCCCTGCACTCTATACATAACGTATACCCTTTTACAATTTCTCGCATGAAAATTGCAAAAATGTTTGTAGTGCCGTCCGGGATGAATGCCCATGATTCCCAATCGCCTATATGTGAACAAAGCCTTCGACTCCCAAGGCTGAAAAGGTCATTGCTGCAGAGAACCATGCGGCAGAGCACCTATCTTTTGAAGATACCAGCATACTGCAAACGTTTTCCCTTTCTTTAATCCAGTGTAGTGTCTTGTTTTTTTGTAGTAGAAAAATTTATTTTTATATAAAAAATATTGGACCCACAACAAACCCTCGTCCTTTTTCTCCTTTTCAGCAGTGTCACTCAAACTCAATGGTCAGGGTTGGCAAAATATAATTACAGTGGTTTCACATCCCTAATTGTATGTATAAAGTTGCTCATATACAGTGCATCTGGAAAGTATTCACATCGCTTCACTTTTTCCACATTTTGTTATGTTACAGCTTTATTCCATAATAGATTACATTTTTATTATTTTTCTCAAATATCTACAAAC
The DNA here is from genome assembly GCF_905171775.1 of Rana temporaria. NCBI lineage: Eukaryota > Metazoa > Chordata > Amphibia > Anura > Ranidae > Rana > Rana temporaria. The sequence goes on from NC_053490.1 coordinate 213,102,739, forward strand.
AATACCCCATAATGACAACGTAAAAGAAGTTTATTTGAAATCTTTGCAAATTTATTTAAAATTAAAAGCGAAAAAATTACAAGTATTCACAACCGTTGCTCAATATTTTGTTGAAGCGCCTTTGTCACCATTTAACAGCCTCAAGTCTTTTTGAGTATGATGCTACAAGCTTTGCACACCTATTTTTGGGAAGTTTCTCCTATTCTTAAGATACGAAGAAAGAGGATGGATAGCCGCACTCCAATGACCAAACGGTTGTCTTTTATTCAAAAAAACACAGCAAGTACATCACTTCACAAGGTGCAACAAAGGAACAGGTAGATAGCCGACGCGTTTCGCACTGAGTTTGGTCATTGGAGTGCGGCTACCCATCCTCTTTCTTCGTATCTTATGCATGGTCAGTGCATCGCCAGCACCCACGGTATCCTGAGTCAGTCCATCTCTACATAGTGACCCACCTGGAGCGGTGATCCCTTCTCTTCTCCTATTCTTCTTTGCATGACCTCTCAAGCTCTATGAGGTTGGATGGGGAGTGTCGGTGCACAGCCATTTTCATATCTCTCCAGAGATGTTCAATCAGGTTCAAGTCTGTGCTCTGGCTGGGCCACTCAGACCTTCACAGAGTTGTCCTTTAGCTACTCCTGTTATCTTGGCTGTGCACTTAGAGTATTTGTTCTGTTAGAAGATTAAGGCCCCTTTCACATTGAGGGTTTTTTCAGGCGGTACAGCGCTAAAAATAGCGCCGCTATCCCGCCTGAAAAACTCCTTCACTGCAGACTCAATGTGAAAGCCAGAGGGCTTTCACACTGAGGCAATGCGCTGGTGGGAGATAAAAACATCTCCTGTCAGCGGCATCTTTGGAGCGGTAAGAGGAGCGGCATGTATACCGCTCCTTCCCATTGAAAACAATGGGAAACCGCTGCAAAACCGCCCGCAATGCGCCTCTATAGAGGCGCATTGCAGGCGGTATTAACCCTTTATCGGCCGCTAGCGGCTGAATCCCGGCGGTATATAGCCGCTATTTTTAGCGGCGTTATACCGCCACCGCGGCTCCCGCCCCAGTCTGCATTGCTGCATTCATCTTTCCCTCGATCCTGACTAATCTTCCAGTTCCTGCCGCTGAAAAACATCCCCACAGCATAATGTTGCCACCACCATGCAATCTTTGTTTTATCAGACCAGAGAATTTTGTCTCTCGTGGTCATAAAGTCCTTCAGGTGCCTTTTGGCAAACTCCAGGCAGGCTGTCCTGTGCCTTTTTTACTGAGCAGTGGCTTTCGTCTGGCCATTCCACCATACAGGCCTGATTGGTCGAGTGCTGCTGAGATGGTTGTTAATCTTTCTTCACAGAGAAAAGCTGGAGCTTTGTAAGAGTAACCGCCAGGTTCTTGGTCACCTCCCTTACAAGGCCTTTCTCCCCTGATCACTCTAGGAAGAGTCCTGGTGGTTCCAAACTTCTTTCATTTAGGGATGGTGGAGACCACTGTGCTCATTGAGACCTTCAATGGTGCATAAATGTTTCTATACCCTTTTGACACAATACTGTCTCAGAGGTCTACAGACAATTCCTTGGACTTCATGGCTTGGTTTGTATTCTGACATGCACTGTTAACTGCGGGACCTTTTATATAGACAGGTATGTGCCTTTCCAAATCGTGTCCAATCGACTGAATGTACCACAGGTGGACTCCAATCAAGTTGTAGAAACATCTCAAAGATGATCAATTGAAACAGGATTCACCTGAGCTCAATTTTGAGTGTCATGACAAAAGCTGTGAATACTTATGTACATGTGATTTTATTTTTTTATAAATTTGCAAAGATTTCAATCAAACTTCTTTCATGGGGTATTGTTTGTGGAATTGTGAGGAAAATAATGAATTTATTCCATTTTGGAAAAAGGGAGTAACAACAAGATGTGGAGAAAGTGAAGTGCTGTGAATACTTTCCAGATTCACTGTAAGAATGACAGCAAAGCAGGTAATGTAATGGGATCATTGATTCCTAACAGTTGTATATCTTTCAGGCAGGCAACGTCATTGCATTAGATGAAAGCAAGGGCCAAGAATATTGTTATTGCTATGCGATTACAATAAAAGCATTGAGGAATGTGTAACTTAACAAGGGTTTGTTACTACAGTACCACTGCCTGCTTTTATTTATTCATGCCTATCAAGAGGGCTCAATCAAATGAGGAGGATGTATAAAATCAGCTTAGGGGTGCTGGACTCACTAATTAGTAAATAGATGGCCTACTTGGTAGAGAGTGATGACAACCTGACAGAGCCTTCTCCACTTCAAAGCATTTCTCTATCTTCTATCTAGTCCCTGAGGAACTAGTAGAGAAAATGACTGCCATCATCAGTGAACCTACCTGTCTTTCACATTCAACAAGGTGCTTGGAAAAGAGGATTGATGGCGCTGGAACCCTGATGGTTTTCCCCTTTAATTACTTTTATAACCTTATCTTCCAATAGTTTGGAGGCTTTGCAAGTATAAAGTGTCTCAATATTGGGCTTGGAGCTTGTACACAGCAAAGGATTTATATGATCACATGGGCTTGTGATAGTGATGATCAAATCTAGAATTGAAGTTCCACACTGATATTCAAGTCCAAATAGAAGTTTAAGAAAAAAAAAAGACCGATATTACTGTTATAGTGATTATATATAAAGTGGTTGTAACTTAAAAAAAAAAAACATGCTCCTGTCCCTTTAACCACTTCAGCACTGGAAGAATTTACCCCCTTCCTGACCAGAGCACTTTTTGCGATTCGGCACAGCGTCGCTTAAACTGACAATTGCGCGCGCAGTCGTTACACCCGAACAAAATTTGTCCACCAGTGTTTTCTCTGCTGGTCTCCTGGTTACTTTTTCCTGAAACAGTATGCTGCAGCTTTTGTTTGGGAATTTCCATATGATATAACCAGCCTTCATCCTAATGTGTTTCGTCTATCCAGACTTTTTTCATCATATTTTGTGCAATCAATATTCACAAAATTTCATTGCATAATCTTTCTGCAAAAAAAAATAAGAATAGGTGTGAGTTCTGGAAAATTCTCATACACAGGTTACAAAACAATTCACAAGATGATGAGTGTATTCCCTATCCCAATGAGGCCACACTCTGGAAACTCTTACACACGACCGGTCCATCCGATGAGAATGGTCCGACGGACCTTTTTTATCAGTTCACCGCTGAAGCGGTCTGATGTGCGTACACACCATCAGTTTAAAATCCGATCGGGTCAGAACGTGGTGACGTAAAACACGACGTGCTGAAAAAAACGAAGTTCAATGCTTCGACTTGATTCTGAGCATGCGCGGGTTTTGAACCGATGCTTTTGTGTACTAACCATCGGTTTGGACCTATCGGTCAGCGGTCCATCGGTTCGATTTTAAAGCAAGTTCTCTAACTTTTGTCCGAAGGACAACAGACCGATGGGGTGTACACACGAACGGTTTGGACCGATGAAACTGAACTTCTGTCCATTTTCATTGGTTTGAACCGATCGTGTGTACGCGGCCTTACTCTTGCCGTATCAACTGCAGCCAGGGTATTCCCTGCCCTGTAGCTACATGTATACAGCACTGTGTTCCGGCAGTGAGATGGGGACTTTGAATCCCACTCCTGAAACCAAATAGTTGGACTGAACCCTGCTCAGCCAATTAAGGGAAGCTTTGTATCCTATGAATAAATACAACGCTTCCTCTTGATTCGCTGAAGCGTACAAATAACATTGGGATCTCCCCGTCCGTGCAGTGTTAATTATGATGTCAAATTTCGATTTAGTTTTAGTCAGTCGTTTGATCAAAGTGTCATTTTGATAGTTTTAGTCATCTGAATTGTTTTAGTCAACTAAAATCTCCAGTAAAAAATTATTTTCTTCTAGCCTGGACTGGAAGTGACATTGCTCTGGTCCTTGAAGAGTATCTACTCTTTGATGCAGTGGATCATGAGCCGCTAGTAATACTTTTATGAGAAAGCCAGCTGTAAAAAACTATACTGCATTATGGCTGATATATTCAGCCATAATCCCAGTGTGCTGTTACTCATGTAGTTCATTTCCTAGACCAACGTTTCTCAACCAGTGTGCCGCGGCACACTGGTGTGCCGTGAAGAGTCCCCAGGTGTGCCGCGGCAAAATGACCCCAAATATTGTAACATTACTGCTGGGCATTTGTCTTTACAGCGGTGCCGGTCCGCTGTGTAAAACTCACTTCCCGGCACTCGGGAAGCTGTGCTGGCTGTGTGGGCCTCCCGACCGCGTCTTGCCAACCGAATAAGTCATCGGTTGCTATGGGAGGGTCGGATGCACGCACTGCTTCTGTGACATGAGGGCCTGAACTCTGCCTGGCGCGCTTTTCCCTGAGGGGGAAGAAGAAAGAGTAGAGCCACCGTGACCGACACTGCTTCCCTGCCCGCAGACATGGCCACCCGCTCAGAGAGGGAGAAGGCCCTGAAGCTGAATGAGCAGCACCAGGCCATCCTGTCTCGTATGCTGAGGGAAGAGGACAACAAGTACTGCGCTGACTGCGAGGCCAAGGGTAAGGTGGTGAGGAGGGGCTCTGCTATGAATAACCAGCCGTCACAGTCACTGACACCCCACATCCTCCATTTATGGCTACAGCACTCTGGATCTGATTGGTTGTTGTGCAGCTCTGACAGTTCTTCGTTCAGTGTATGTGTGCATGTGTACACATGTCTGTTAGTGTGTGTGTGACAAAAGTAGTTCTGATGGTACCATCAGAACTACTTTTGTAGGGCTTGTTCAAGATAGCAGCAAGGACTGCTGCTCCTCTGAAAAGCAATTTGTGTTCATATCGCTTTTCAGGGGAATTTGTCAGCCAGTAAAGAGGCATATCTTGCCTCCTCACCACCTGTTTTAAGCCCGTAAATGCAATGCACACAGTTGTGGGGTAGTTGCACTGCAGCCCCAATCACCCTGGGTATACCTCCAGCTGCAGCCACAGCATGTTTACACCCCCAGCTGTTGCCTCTGCAGCTAAAGGGGCAAAAGTTGGGGGTGGTAAAAACAGCTCAACTATGTGGTCAAAAAAGGGAGAGTATTGCCTCAATTAAGCTAATAATACAAACAATTTAAATATGCCAGCTCAACTATGTGGTTTTACTGCCCCTCCAGCCTGACATGTGAACAAGCTCTTGGTTCTGTGTGGATTGGTGCTGCGTGTAGGGCAGCCCATTCATTTCCCTACCCGCACTAATGCAGGGAAAGAAGTCCCCGACCCTTTTTTTTTTAATTGTGCCACAACAAAAGCAACCCATGTTTGCCAATGGATGGGGCACCATTAAGAATTAATGGCACCCCTAAAGAGCAGAGCATTTGTCTGTGTGTCAAAAACGAGCGTGATTTTGTGCGTGTTCCGCAACACACAGCGACGTGAACCAAGTCTTGGACAGGGGTGCCTCAAGACTGAAAATATTTTTCAAGGGCGCCCCGACTGGAAAAAGGTTGAGAAACACTGTCCTAGACTATTGTTTATTTGACATCTGTATAATTGGCTATTATACTGCCATCTTGTGGTTATTTTGGTTATAGAACCATCCTTTTCTGTTTATCTGTGTCCCCTCCAACTTCATTGTGATGTACTTCCTGTTTCTGCTTCACTGTCTTGTGAGGAAAGAGATGGCCACTTTTCTATAGGAAGCATGCAATCTGCTTGCATCTGGGAACACATTCCTGTGTTTTGAACTGCAGTTTCCAACTTTCATTCATCTGATACATTTTTGTGTCTGCTAAAATCTCCTGTTTGCAATAAAACCCACACTGATGGAAGAAACAGTGTCTTATAAAGACTGTCCGCGGTGATTACATCTGCTTATACAGGCCAGGCATAAGTCTCGGTAAGGGATAAGTCACTATTACAACAGTTGATGTCAGAATAGCCGGTAAACCACTTCAATCCTGTTGCAAACTCGCAGGCCATAGAGGTGATTTAAAGATTTTCTACTCTTTGATCAACCTATGAGAGCAACCAGCCGAACCAGCAAAGTGGTAAGCCTCAAATGGTGGCGGGAGGGGGTGACAGCCCCTCCTGCTTCGGGAAGTGTTCCGGTGGCTTGTGAGTAGGGATGAGCTGAACATACCCGCGTTCGGTTCGCACCAGAACTTTCGAACGGAACGATCGTTCGCACAAACATTTAGAACCCCATTGAAGTCTATGGGACTCGAACGTTCAAATTCAAAAGTGCTCATTTTAAAGCCCAATATTCAAGTTATTGTTGGAAAACGTCTTTGAGAACCCGGGTCTTGTCCCAGGGAACATGTATCAATGGGAATTTTTTTTTTAGAAACTGTAGTTTTTTCTGGAGCAGCAATTTTAATGATGCTTAAAGTGAAAAAAAAATTCCTTTAAATATCGTACCTGCTTGGTGTCTATAGTAGTGGCACGTGTTTAGAAATGTCCCTGCACAACATGCGTTTATGGGCAAAAAAACAGCACACGTGCAGTAAGAGCGACTGCGTGTATGTGCAATTAAATAGCACACGTGCACTAACAGCAACTGCGTTTATGTGCAATTAAATAGCACACGTGCACTAACACTGAGTTAGCAGCTAGCACAATCTACTGCCTAACAAATAGGAATAGCTGATCTAGCTAAGCTATACAGTGTATAAATATATGTGCAACGCCTAGGATGTATATATATCCTCTACACACTGTAAATTTAACTAAACTGACTAGCCTGCCTGCTCTATCTGGTAGAAAAGACACTGTCTCTCTCTATCTCTCTCTCTCTCTCTCTCTCTAACTGACTGACTGGCTTCTCTTTAACAAGGCCGCAACACACTACACGTGGCCGCCTTGCAGGCGGCCTTATATAGTGTGGGGCGTGTACTAAACCCCCCTGAGCCATAATTGGCCAAAGCCACCCTGGCTTTGGCCAATTATGGTTCTTTGTTTTTTGCGCGCTGTGATTGGCCAAGCATGCAGGGTCATGGTGCATGCTTGACCAATCATCAGCGCGCAACGCCGCAGTGAATTATGGGCCGTTGCTCGTCACTCGAATTTGGCGCGAACGACCCGTTTTGTTCGAAATTCGTCGAAACTACAAACAGACAATGTTCGAGTCGAACATACGTTCGAATCGAACACAAAGCTCATCCCTACTTGTGAGCTGCTTGAAATGTCAGGACGCCCACTAACACACATCTCCTTTCTCTATCTGCAAAGTAGAGAGCGTCCTGACACTCCTGCTCGTCCCCTCCCCCCTCAAGAGGCTTTCTCCACACCAGGGAGAAAGCCTTGCATTACTGTGTGGAGTTACAGACAGAAGAACAGGAAGTGATGATTTCTCAGAAGAAATAAGGACATGTAAAACAAAATGGAAGGATGAGGTAAGTGAAGGAGGACTGCACTAAGGTAAAGGAAGCTATTTAGGGAAACATGTTTTTTACCTTTACAACCCTTTTAAGGAAGAAGCAATGTGAAATAAGACTGCATTTGTTTTGCAATGGATGCATTAGCAAAAACTTGAAATGATGGGTGATTGTTAAAGTGACCCTGTCACTAAACGGGAAGTCTAAACAAAAGATGTGCTGCAAGAAGAAACTAAATATTTATGTCTCGGGTCTGGCTGGACAATTCCTAAACTTTGAACTTCAGCTAAAGCCATTCTTTTGTTGATTTGGAGGTGTGCTTTGGGTTGTTGTCATGCTGTAAGGTGGAATTCACCTTTAGCGGAGGCCTGAAGGTTTTGGCCCAAAATTGACTGGGACTATTCATAAGTGATAAAAAAAAGCCCTAAGCATAATGCTCCCATCACCATGCTTAACTGTGTGTGTGTGTATATATATATTTATTTTTTATGCTAAAAATACTCTTTTGGATTTATTGCAGAAAATTTCCATCATGTTCTTATCAGGCCATAACACACTACATGCTTTTAGCAGACTTGAAGTAGGTTTTTGCTAAATGTACTGGGCTTGGATGTCTTTCTTAGTAAGGAAAGGCTTCTGTCTTACCACTTTACCTCACAACCTAGACATATAGAAGATTGTTGTCACATGTAGGACACAACCAGTACTTGCCAGGAATTCCTGCACCTACTTTAATGTTGCTGTAGACCTCTTGGCAGCTTCCTGGACCAATTTTCTTCTATTTTTTTTTCTTTAAATATTTTTGGAGGAATGTCCGTTTCATGGCAATATCACTGTTAGTGCCGGTTCACACAGGGAAAACCCGACTTACAGCGTGACTTTGCAAGGAAACTTCAACGCGACTTCATGAGCAACTTACAGGCGACTTTGGCTGTGGCCAATCACAGAATAATCAGCTTTGTGGGAGAAAGGGGTTTGCCTGGGTAAACTATTTTCTTTTCCTGTAAAGTTGCTTCAGTTAAGATGGAGATCCGACTTGGAGGCAACTTCCATTGAAATCAATGGGTACAGGTTGCCTAGAAGTTGCCTTGAAGTAGTACAGGAACCTTTTCTGAAGTCGGAGCAACTTCAGTAGTGTACATTAAGACAGCTCTCATTCACTTCAATGGAATTTCTTATGTCCAGCGACTTGGGGCAACTTAAGGTCTGAAAAGTCGGATCCCAAGTCATTGTAGTGTGACCCGACACTTATGCTTGTTTTCTCTCCCACTTGTTGACCATCCGCAGTGGTATTTACACTACATTCACATGCCTGCGAGTGTGGAAATCATTCTTAAATGGCACCCCATATGCATGTAAAATCACTGTGCGGGTACCGCAGGGAAATCACAAGCTCAAAAAGAGCATGCGAGCCATGTTTTTGAAAAGGTGCATGCACTTTTTTGGGGGGAAAAATGCAGGCAAACGCGGCACGTACAAATCGCGGATATGTGAACCTGGAGAGTGCAACTCTGCATAGAAACCAATTTAGCTTTCTGTTTTTTTTTGCCAGAGCTTAGCTGAAAAATCTGAAGTTTAACCACTTAACGCCCGCCGCACGACTATTTACGTCCACAGAATGGCACGTACAGGCAGATGGGCGTATATATACGTCCCTGCCTTCTAGCGGGTCGGAGGTCCGATCGGGACCCCCTCCGCTGCGGGCGGCTTACCTTCGGAAGCGATCCGACTCGAGGGGAAAGCTGTTCGTTTCTGTCCGCCCCCTCGTGATCGCTTCCAGCCAATCCTGTGAGCCGCCGCCGTGTCTGCCTGTAAAATGTAAACATAGGCAGAGGAAGTAATGCAGCTCTCATCTCGGCGGTATTTTCAAACCGCCGAGATGAGAGAAGAGTCACAGTAAGTCGCACCTAACACTACACTGACACCAGTACACATAGGCACATTTAACCCCTTCCGATCACCCCCCCACCCCCCTCTCACACTGTCACTGAATGCAGTGATCATATATGTACTGATCACTGCATTTAGTGTTAGTGTGACAGCCAGTTAGTGTTAGGTCCAGGGTAGCCCCGTACCCCCCCCCCTAATAAAGTTTTAACCCCTTGATCACCGCCCTAGTTAACCCTTTCACTCCCTATTGCCAGTGTCACTAAGCGATCATTTTTCTGATCGCTGTATTAGTGTCACTGTTGCCGCTAGGAAGCTAATTTTTTTTTATTGCGATTTTTTTTTTTTTTTTTTTTTTTTACTAAAGACATGTGGCTGAATAAATTTTGGCCTAAATGTTTGACTAAAATTTAGTTTATTCAATTTTTCTTATAACAAAAAGTAAAAAATATTGTTTTTTTTTCAAAAATGTCGCTCTATTTTTGTTTATAGCACAAAAAATTAAAATCGCAAAGGCAATCAAATACCATCAAAAGAAAGCTCTATTTGTGGGAAGAAAAGGGCGCAAATTTTGTTTGGGAGCCACGTCGCACGACCGCGCAATTGTCTGTTAAAGCGACGCAGTGCCGTATTGTAAAAACGCCTCTGGGTATTTAGCAGCATATTGGTCCGGGGCTTAAGTGGTTAAAAGCCGATTGGTTACTATACATAGCTGTCCCAGATCCTGAGTGCACCAGTTTTAGTAAATCTCCCCCAATGTGTTCCACGATGAAGCTCATGCCTTGAATTTCTTTTTACCTTCTGACTGATGCCTTCCAACAATGAAATCCCCTTGATGTTTTGGAAGGTTTTTTTTCTTTTTTCAGTCATTGGCTGTTGCTGTAAGGCAACTGGGTAAAGGGCCATACACACAGGCCAAATATCAGCCAAAGTCGGTTGGGTCAGTAGAAACCATCCAACATTCAGCCCCTGTGTACGGCAGCCGGCCGTACATCTGTCAAGGGGGCAAGACTAAAAAAGATCTGCTGACCAGTGTGTTTGGGGAGTGGGGGGGCTGTCCCCTTGTCAGATCACAATAGCGCAGCAGTGGAGTTTTCTGCACTAACATCGAATGGTTAGTACAGAATCTCCTCCTGAAAGCATGCTGGGTTGAACGAAAAAAACTGTGTACGAGGCTTAACTACCGTACACACTATGTGGTGCAGGAACCACATGCGATTTTGAAATCGCACCAAAATCCTGCAGGACCTTTTATTTTTTTTGGACACCCATGCAATCCAATTTTGCAAATCACAACTGCAGCGGTTCCCATGCGAGTTGAATCTGGTGCGGAATTTGCACACAAGTCACATCCCTAAATATAAGAGGGGGGTATACCTATGCAACTACATTATTATTTTTTCACCAATAAACAATTTCATTTTGGTTTTAATTGATTTGCAGAGAATATATTTTCTGTGTTTGTCTGATGCATTTCTACATATGCGTTTTCGATGCATTGCAATGTTTTTTGTTTTTTTTAATCCATTCAGGACATTGTAAAGGTGGAAAACATTTTGAAATGATTTATCTTGTCCTGTTTTTTTTTTTACATCTCAGAAACCTGGCATATTTAGACCTTTTCTTTCCACTCTATAAAGCATAAGTGCTGAAAGCTGAACTGTATTCAAGACATATAATACATTCTTGGAGGTTCACTAAGCTCTGAGCTGGATGTATAGCAGGTCCCTGTATTAAATACTGTCTAGGGAGGATCAAAGTTACATATGTGCAACCTCATTATAGCAGTTTTTATAATATAAAATACAATTTGAAATATACATTTCTGGAATATAATTCTGCCATAAATGGAACCTCCCTTCTTTTTCCCTTGTATCATTATAAGAAATGTACAACTAAGTTCCAGGTATGTTTTGAGAGTGCTGTGGAAGCTGCTGTTATTAAAGAGAACCTTTCTGACTTTCACATCCTGAGCCACCCTGCGTAGGAGAACCCTATGGGAAGGTCCCTTGGCTCTGAGGTGTATTATTTTGAGGCAGCACAGTGGTTAGCACTTCCGTATGGCAGTATTAAGCCTCATACAGATGATCGGATTTTCCGTGAACAAAGCATAGGACTTTTGTCCACAGGGTGGTGGCCGTGAACTTGTATTGTATACAAACGGCAAGGAATTGTCGGCCAGAATCCAAAACACAACACCACCTACCTGGAGTTTGCTTGTTCTCACTGGTCCTATGTGGACCCCCCACTAAAAAGACATGCTGGTAGGTTAATTGGCTCCTGTCTAAATTGGCCCTAGTATGTGTATGTATGACTGTGAGTTGGGGACCTTCGAATGTAAGCTTCTTGAGGGTAGAAGAGAGTGGGTAACCGCTCAAAGAGAACCAGGTAATCTGATTCCTGTGGTCCGAGCCAAGGGTGCAGGCAGTGCAATCAAAATGCAGGTTAGGATGAAGGAAAAAAGCTGGGACAGCCGCACTCCAAAAAAACTCCTCCTTTAATTAAAAATCACAAAATACATGCCACAGCAAAAAACAGCACAACAAAAGAAAAGCTGACGTTTCGCACTATGCCTTAGTGCTTCTTCATAGCTAGTGTGTAAACAGTAAAATGAGTGAATATATACCTTACAACCCAATGAGTGGGAGGGGGCTCTGGAAACAATTAAGTTAAACGAGACACACCCAAACTTCACAGGGGACCCTGTTTAACTTAATTGTTTCCAGAGCCCCCTCCCACTCATTGGGTTGTAAGGTACATATATTCACTCATTTTACTGTTTACACACTAGCTATGAAGAAGCACTAAGGCATAGTGCGAAACGTCAGCTTTTCTTTTGTTGTGCTGTTTTTTGCTGTGGCATGTATTTTGTGATTTTTAATTAAAGGAGGAGTTTTTTTGGAGTGCGGCTGTCCCAGCTTTTTTCCTTCATCCTAACCTGCTTCTTGAGGGTAGGGACTGATGTGAATGTACAAAATGTATTTAAGGCATTCCGTAAATTATCTGCACAATATAAGTACCTGTAGTAGTAAGTAAATTATTATGACAGGTAGTTGGCGCCTCTCCCTGCTGACTGCCTGTCACAATAATAGAGTGAGAGATCGCTGCAACTGGGATCCAGTAGATGCAGGGCAGGTGCCCTTTGTTCCGTCAGCAAGTACCGTAAAGGAACTTTAGCGAAGTCCAGTGGCAGAATTAATTCTGGGACTTTAGCCTAGATATATGGTAACTGGGATTTAGTTGCTCTCAGACAAGCCTGTGATCTGGGAGAGGAGCAGAGCTGCTGCAGGCGTGCACAACTATGGCTTGAGATCAGGCTCCAGTAAGTATTTAGGTGGGTGCTTTTTTAATACACGTTAATGCAGAGAAAGCATGAGGCTGGGTTCACACATATATCCAATGTGCAGAACATTTGAAAATATATTCTTTTTAATTTGTCTGGTTCATATATGTGCGTTGCATCTGCACTCCGCATTGCACAAAAAATTGTGCATTTTCTAGGCAGCGCGGTGCGAATTGCAGGTGCATAGTCTTCAATGGGAACGTGAACAGAAATTCTCTCCCCCTCCCCCCTCTTCCGGGTCAGCTGATTCGCAGCTACAATGGAGAGGAACTACTGAATGAATCCTTTTTATCTTTGCAGGGAAACTGAAGCTGCAATTCGCACCTGACTAGTGTGAATCCAGCCTTAAAGAGGTTGTAAACCATCGTGTTTTTTCACTTTAATGCATCCTATGCAATAAGGTGAAAAATCTTCTGGCAGTTACCAGACCCAGAGAAGAGGACCCCAGAAGAGGATGTTCTGGGCCACTCTGTGTAAAACGAACTGCACAGTGAACAGAAATTCTCTCCCCCTCCCCCCTCTTCCGGGTCAGCTGATTCGCAGCTACAATGGAGAGGAAACACTGAATGAATCCTTTTTATCTTTGCAGGGAAACTGAAGCTGCAATTCGCACCTGACTAGTGTGAATCCAGCCTTAAAGAGGTTGTAAACCATCGTGTTTTTTCACTTTAATGCATCCTATGCAATAAGGTGAAAAATCTTCTGGCAGTTACCAGCCCCAGAGAAGAGGACCCCAGAAGAGGATGTTCTGGGCCACTCTGTGTAAAACGAACTGCACAGTGGAGGTAAGGCTGCATTCGTTTTTTTCCGGCGTTTTGTCGCGCGTATTCATGCTTATTTGCGCGTTTGCATACAGCGTTGTCCGACGTTTTTTATTTCGACGTTTTTTATTTTAGCCAATAGGAAAAATTATCATCTTTTCATCACTTGTTGCTATGTTGGTAGATTTTTTTAATCTTCTGCATGGGCGACAAGTTCTATTGATTAAAGCGACGAAACGCCCGTAGCAAACGCCCGTTGTCGTGCAAGTCGCTTGAATCGAGCGTTTCCATTACTTTCTATGGGAAATGGAAACGCTCAAATACGCCCGATACGCGCGACAAAAAAGGGTCCGGGACTTGTTTGAGCTTCAGGCGATCGTCGTTTCAGCATTCGGCGTTGAGATGTGAACAGTCTCCATAGAGACTAATGTAATTTCGACCCTCCGGCGTATTGTAGCGTCGCGCTTCAGGCGTTAAAACGCCTAGGTGTGAATGGAGCCTTAGTATGATATGTTTGTTATTTTAAAAAAATAAAACATGAAGCCTTACAATCACTTTAAGGTAAAAAAAAAAACACTTTAAGGGTTGGTTGCTGTCAACTATTTTTTGACCAATAGGTGGTGCTGTTGAAGTAGAAATTGAATTATGGTTACTATTTATATTCCTTTATAAAACACAGCAGTGTACAAGAACCATTTGACATGTATACATTTATTTCCAGTATGCCATGTGTACAGATCTTTTTAAATCGTATTAAATTTTAAATCCGGTGTTATATCTTCTTTTTTAGCACTATTTATATATACATCTTTTCCAAGCAGTCGTTTTATTTATACTGTTATCAGTTCCCATTGGGGCCTTTGCCCTATTCTGGATCTACAAGCTTTCAATGTCAACTTCCTGACCACTGTGGACTCCAACTATACTTACAAGACCCCGTTTTTTCAACGCATCAACGCTACCGGCGTTTTACTTTGAGCACATGCTACATTTGTTGCCCTTCCCTTTAGTCTGTTCTCTGTACCCGCATATTCACCAAGGCTCTAATCTCAGTGCTAGCCTTGCTACAATCACAGGACATACCCATAGTTTTCAGATTCTACAGATGTTTCTTTGGATCCTGAGCCTTCCACTAAACAAAATCCTGACTCTCCACTCCCATGTTCAAAATCTACAGTCCAGCTCCTTAGCATGTGGGTTCTGGAATTGATGGTAGCTGCCTTCATGGCAGTTCTGTATGCCCAATTCCACCCCAGACCATTTCAACTCAACCACCTGGCTACATGGAACAATGTAGAATCTCTTGATTTGCCTAGCACCCCAGACCAAGTTGTCTATGATGTACGTAGTGGCACATCGACCCAGCCCTAGAGTCAGGGAAATACTTCTTTGCATCAGTCTGTAAGATTTTTATTATGGATGCCCCTGTCGGATAAAATGGAGAGGTGTCCTGGACACACTTTCCATGCAGGGGACTTGTCTCCTGATCAATATACTGGAGTAACAAGTAATTTGATTATCCCTTCAATGCTGGACTTCTTGACTGCAATCATCCAAACCGGATTCATTCAGATGATGTTACAGCTGTGGGAGGAGCCAAAGTGCTTGCAGCTCAATAAAACGTCAACCAGACTCTGGCTTGGATGGAATTGCTAGTCCCGGCCATGTCTGCTGTGCACATTCCAGGCACATTGAGTATTGGCAGATGGAGTTCATCAGTTGACAACCTCTGGGCTCAGGAGAATAAAAGAGTTTCAAGATCTCTTTAGCAGGTGGGGAACACTAGGCATGGACCTCCTGGCTTCCAGATTGAGGATAAAGATGGAGGGCATTCCAGTGATAATGATTACACTGAACTGGCCTAAGAAGGATGTGGTATCTAAGGTGTTTTCTTAATTTCACCTTAACCAATACATAATACTTACATCCCTGCCTTTTTTTTTTTCCAGGAAAATCCCAAGGAGATTTCCCTCCATTTGGGATGTCTTATTTTTCTTCTAGGATGTACATTGGGGTGACCAGACATCCCAGGCCCAAGTCTGTCCCTGGTTTTGCCCCCGGATTGAGGACACTATCTGTCCCCGGATTGGATTTGAACAGGGGCTGGGGCAATTTCAAAGACAGTCAGTGCAGAATTAAAGAAAAAAAACCCTGCTCTGCCGCTCCTACTAGCTTAGGGGTGTGTATTTTTTCATTATCTGTGCCCCTTTCTGATGATCATGTGCTGGTCGGACAGAGGGAATATTTCTTCAGTTTCAGGTGCATACCCATTCAGCTCCGCTCGCATGTTCTTCTGCCTTGGCTCAAGTCCCAGCCAGCCGCTTGCCTGCTTATCTCCTTACCTTCCCTGGTGAAGTGATCTTCCTCCGCTCCCCACCCAGTAGTAGCCAGGGCCTGGAGAGTAAGACTTGACAGGCTCTGAGGCGGGCGACGGGCAGAGAGTCGCTGATTGCCGCCACTACTAGTGAAAAAAAAAATATGTCCCCGGATTTCATAAAAATCTGGTCATCTTAATGTACATAGCATGGCAACTCTTACCCCCCCACCCTCACTAATCAAACTAGGTATAGACATTCAAATTTATGTGTAACAATGCAGAACATCGGGGGGAAAACATCGCAAGCCCACGGCTGAGCTATTTAGTTTGTCCAGTCAGAAACAGAAGAAGTGTCTGTGGAAGAAAGAAGGGTTGAGCCTTTTTTAGTTTATTACTTAGCTACAGCTTCTTTTAGACTGACTGACTTTTTAAGAACTTTTTGAGGGTCCCTGTAGGGGACTATGTGCCTTTTAAATCACATGATTTATTTTTAGGTGGCTTAGGCAGCTCATTATTTATGTCTATCAGCTATAGCACATGGTTTCACCTCTTCCTATAATGGCACACTCCACTAGACCAGTGAGCACCTCTTGGGCTTTTGTGTATCGGGCATCTGTTTCCCAGATGCATGGCTGCCATCTGGTCTTCTCTTCACATTTTCTCTAAGTTTTACCAGGTGGATGTTCAGGTCTCAGCTCATGTAAGCTTCTAAAATACTGTCCTTCAGACATAGCACCTATTTTTACCCTTGATGTCATTATGTTGCCATGTTGGACAGCTTTTGGATGTGTCATACGTCTCAGAAAACCTCTGATCCTGTATACCTTAATGAACAATTGGAGAACATAGAATTTTTGACTTGCTGTAATATCCTTTTCATAGAATTCATTAGGAGACACCCCTCTTATGATCACTTCTACTACATCCCCTGCAAGACAAGAGGGGGTTATAACTAGATAACTAAAATTTTCTTGTCCAAATATACCTCTCATCGTGCATCCCTTAATGAATTCCAAGAGCAGTACTAACAGGGGTATCCAACCCACACCAGAGCTTCACAGGTTGCTACTGGAGTCCTCTTTTACTCCTCCATGACAACATCACAGAGCTGGTGGCTGTAATGCCCTGTACACACGACCGGTTTTTCCATCGGAATTCCGCTCAAGCTGTCTTGCATACACACGTTCACACCAAATTCCAACCGTCAAGAATGCGGTGACGGACAACACTATGACGAGCCGAGAAAAATGAAGTTAAATGCTTCCGAGCATGCGTTGACTTGATTCCGAGCATGCATGGTTTTTAGTGCGTCGGAATTCCATACAGACGAGTGGATTTTCCGATACAAATTTTTTTCTATCAGAAAAATAGAGAACATGTTCTCTAATTTCCGACGAAAAAGTCCGATGTGGCATACACACGGTTGTAATATCCAATGAAAAGCTCCCATCGGACTTTTATCATCGAAAAATCCGACCGCGTGTACGCGGCATTAGAGACGTTGCGCTCCTCCACCTTCCATTTGAGGATGCCCCACAGATGCTCAATAGGGTTTAGGTCTGGAGACATGCTTGGCCAGTCCATCACCTTTACCCTCAGCTTCTTTAGCAAGGCAATGGTTGTCTTGGAGGTGTGTTTGGGGTCATTATCATGTTGGTATACTGCCTTGCTGCCAGTCTCCAAAGGGGGGGGGGGGGTCATGCTCTGCTTCAGCATGTCACAGTACATATTGGCATTCATGGTTCCCTTAATGAACTGTAGCTCCCCAGTGCCGGCAGCACTCATGCAGCCCCAGACCATGACACTTTCACCACCATGCTTGACTGTAGGCAAGACACACTTGTCCGTGTACTCCTCACCTGGTTGCCGCCACACACGCTTGACACTGTCTGAACCAAATACGCTTATCTTGGTCTTATCAGACCACAGGACAGTTCCAGTAATCCATGTCCTTAGTCTGCTTGTCTTCAGCAAACTTCAGCTTTCTTGTGCATGATCTTTAGAAGAGTCTTCCTACTGCATAGACAGATATGCAGACCAATTTGATGCAGTGTGCGGCGTATAGTGTGAGCACTGACAGGCTGACCCCCCACCCCTTCAACCTCTGCAGCAATGCTGGCAGCACTCATACGTCTATTTCCCAAAGACAAATTCTAGATATGATGCTGAGCATGTGCACTCAACTTTGACCATGACAAGGCCTGTTCTGAGTGGAACCTGTCCTGTTAAACCTCTGTATGATCTTGGCCACCTTGCTGCAGCTCCGTTTCAAGGTCTTGGCAATCTTCTTATAGCCTAGGACATCTTTATGTAGAGCAACAATTCTTTTTTTCAGATCTTCAGAGAGTTCTTTGCCATGAGGTTCCATGTTAAACTTCCAGTGACCAGTATGAGAGTGTAGGAGTGATAACACCAAATTTAACACACCTGCTCCCCATTCACACCTGAGACCTTGTAACACTGACGAGTCACATGACGCCAGGGAGGGAAAATGGCTAATTGAGCACAATTTGGACATTTTCACTTAGAGGTGTGCTCACTTTTGTATCCAGCGGTTTGGACATTAATGGATGTGTGTTGAGTTATTTTGAGGGGACAGCAAATTTGCACTGTTATACTAGCTGTACACTCACTACTTTACATTGTAGCAAAGTGTAATTTCTTCAGTGTTGTCACATGAACGGATATAATAAAATATTTACAAAAATGTGAGGGTTGTACTCACTTTTGTGGTATACTGTAGTTAAAACGTGATCATTAACTTGTGATCTGCTCAACTTTTTCTGCTCATCTGCTATCCTAAAGCTGGGTATAAACACTTGTTCAACCCTAAAGGCCTGACAGAAAAAAATGGACAGATTTTTGTACTAACACAAGAGATGTTAGTGCGGTGATCTCCCCCTGGGAGCTATTGTGTTCTTACAGGGGGACTCTAGACTTCCTCCTACCAGAGTACACTGATCAGCATTGGCTGGCAGCACTAATTAAATGCTGGATTTCCAGCATTCCCATTTGACAGAAGCTGGCTGTGAGACCAGCCTCTGTTAGACAGGCAACTGTACACAGAATGGTGACCAGTTCCTGCTTAACATGCCAATATTCAGATCATCAGCTTTATTGTTAGTGTATTTTATGTGTGGCCCAAGACACCCCTGATTTACAAGTAATTATATTCCTATTATCCCGAAAAACTTTAAAACATATATATTTTTTTATTATTGACATCTCTGACCAAGTCCCCCCACCCATTTACAATTTTTCTTTAACCACTTCAATACATGGCTTTTATACCCACCTCCATACCGGGTCTATTCTGGCACTTCTCTCCTAAATGTACAAATCATCATTCTTTTGCTAGAAAATTACTCAGAACCCCCAAACATTATATATGTTTTTTTAGCAGACACCCTAGGGAATAAAATGGCGGTCATTGCAATTTTTGATCTTGCACGGTATTTGCGCAATCATTTTTCAAACGCCTTTTTTTTGGAAAAAAATGGTTTCATGATTTAAAAAATAACAAAACAGTAAAGTTAGCCAATTTTTTTGTAAAATATGAAAGATGATGTTACGCCGAGTAAATAAATACCTAACATGTCATGCTTTAAAATTGTGCACACTCATTGAAAAGTGCCAAACTTCGTTACTTAAAAATCTCCATAGGCGACACAGGTTACCAGTTTAGAGTTACAGAGGAGGTCTCGTGCTAGAATTGTTGCACACGCTCTAACGCACGCGGCGATACCTTACGTGTGGTTTGAACGACATTTACATACGTGGACGGGACTTACGTGTGCGTTCGCTTCTGAGCGCGAGCTACCGGGGACAGGGTCGTTTTAATTTTTATTTATTTATTTTTTATTTTACTTATTTATTTATTTTTTGACACTTTTTTTTTTTTTATCGCTTTTATACCTATTACAAGGAATGTAAACATCCCTTGTAATAGGAATAGTGTGTGACAGGTCCTCTTTAAGGAGAAATGCGGGGTTAATAAGTTTTGTAGGTAAAGTTGATCCGGGGTAAATCCGATTGCCTCTCGGGGGATCAGGAAGGAATTTTTTCCCCTGCTGTAGCAAATTGGATCATGCGCTGCTGGGGTTTTTTGCCTTCCTCTGGATCAACTGTGGGTATGGAGTTGGGTGTATGGGATTGTACTGTGTTTTTTATTTTGTTTGTTTATTTTTTGTGGTTGAACTGGATGGACTTGTGTCTTTTTTCAACCTGACTAACTATGTAATAAGACCCCACATCTCTCCTCCAGGCTGGAAAGCATTAGATCGTGAAAAAAAATTCACAGATCTAATGCTTACTAGCTGCAATTGTGGCTCTGTTTACTTACGGGTACCCGGGCGTGACGTCATCACATCACGCCTCGGCCTCCGATGGTCATAGAGATGACTGGTGACCATCTGGTCACCAGTCATCTCTAGGCTTCTTGGCGCAGGGAGCAGGGAGATCCTTTCTCTGGGCCCCCGATGGCACGGGAGAGCCCAGAGAAGCACCGGATGGCGGCGGGAGGGGGGAGTTGTCCCCTCCCGCCGCCTATAAGAACGATCAAGTGGCGGAACTGCCGCTTTGATCATTCTTATGGTGCGCAGGATCGCCGCCGAAAAACAATGATATCTGAATGATGATGCCTATAGCTGCAGGCATCATTCAGATATCACCGCACAAAGTCCAGGACGTCATATGACGTCTACCCAGGATAAGAGATCCCCTTTGTGGACGTCATATGACGGTGTGTTGTATTGAAGTGGTTAACTAGAAAGGCCATACATAGCTCATTTTTAATACATGACTCCTTCATTGTGTGCTCCTCTATTGCCTGCACCTCTTCTAGTAGTTACATAGTTAGTCAGGTTGAAAAAAAGACACAAGTCCATCCAGTTCAACCATAAAAAAATAATAATATATATGTGTGTATATATATATATTATCATACAATCCCATATACCCAATTCTATACCCACAGTAGAAAGCGGTGATCCAGCACTGCAGTCCAGGTCCATCCGCTACTAGTTTTGTTGACATACTGTCAATGTGCCGCCTCGAGTTTGGGTGCATGGTAGCAGTGACATGGACAACTGGAAAAAAAAGGTCCTGCTCACTCAGCAATGAGGAGAGAAGAATCTGGGACAAGCACATCACATCATGTGACCACAGATTTGAAGCATTTAGCTTAGGTGTTTGTTATTATTATTGCTGTAGCAATAAGCTAGAAAGGAGTGGAGGCTATTGTTTGTAGAATAATGCCACGTACACACGATCCAAAAATCGGACAACAGATCGTCCGACTTTTTTTGTTTACTAGTTGCAAGTAGAAATTGAATAGGCTACTAAAGTCACGAAAATTCTCGTACGACAGAAAAAAAAACCCGGAAGTGATGTCATTAATTTGTGTTGTATTTTCGGACGACAACTGTACTGACTAAATGAAAATCGTACGATATTGTATCGTACGAGGAAAATTTTCGTGCATGTCCGATAAAATAATATTGGATGAACTGTCATGATCAGCTCACGCAAGCCCTTACACTAACGATCCGATTATTGTACGATTCTTCCTCGGACAAAATTTTTCGTACGATATTCGGATCGTGTGTATGGGCCATTAGGGGGGGTCCCTGGCCAGAGGAAAATATTTTCCATGACTTATAAACTCATATATTTTATTTATAGTAGCATTTGCAAGCACTGGCTAAAGTCTTAAAATATGTCATATTCAATCATCTCCCCTGATTTCCCAGGTATCACATTCAGTGGTGCTTAACCTTAATTAGTGTCACCTTGCCTTCCTGTATTTAATAGTTTTCATTGTAGAGAAATAAAGCAAGGCGCTATCACCCCAAATCGTGAAACAATAATCATATAAAGTAAAACACAATATAAATGATGAAAAAGTCCATAATAATGCGTTGTGATCCACTACAATGCATGTAAATCTTCTTAAATGGTCTTCCAACTGTGCCACCATAAATCAGCAACCACTGCGAAACTCACCATCAATGTAGCGACCTCTGTTACTAAACTCAAAAAGCGCAATGAGATAAAATCGCCCAGATGGACCACACCATAAAATCTTCAAAATGTACTCCAAAGGCACCACAACATCAAACCAGAAAAGTACTTCTATAGCTAGATTCAGGTACCCTGTCCTAACTTTGCGGCGGCGTATCTTAGCGTGTTTAGGCTACGCCGCCGTAAGTTAGCGAGGCAAGTACTGGATTCTCAAAGTACTTGCCTGCTAAGTTACGGCAGCGTAGCCTAAAGCGGGCGGGCGTAAGGGCGCCTAATTCAAATTTGTCTAAGGGGGCGTGTTTTATGTTAATGGAGCTTGACCGGACGTTTTTGACGTTTGTTCTTAACTGCGCATGCGCCGGGCGCCTACATTTCCCAGTGTGCATTGCGGCTAAGTACGCCGCACGGGCCTATTGATTTCGACGTGGACGTAAACGACGTAAATTTTCGATTTTCGAAGCGGGAACGGCGGCCATACTTTAACATTGGCTACGCCACCTAGGGGGGCATCTTTAACTTTAGGCGGCCTATCTCTTACGTAAACGGCGTAAATGTACTGCAGCGGCCGGGCGTACGTTCGTGAATAGGCGTATCTACTGATTTGCATATTCTACGCCGACCGCAATGGAAGCGCCACCTAGCGGCCAGCAGAAATATTGCAACCTAAGATAGGACGGCGCAAGCCGTCATATCTTAGATATGTATAAGCGTATCTCTGTTTGAGAATACACTTAAACATAGGTCGGCACAGACTCAGAGTTACGCCGACCTAACTCTTACTGAATCTGGCTACTAGTGTAGTATTTATTGAACCAGGTGTACATACAGGTAAATTATAGCACTCACTTGTTATTGTGCCCAGACTTGGCACCAATGTAAAACAGCCTTTCTGTTAACCAGTACAGCTTGGTAACCGGCGTGCGATTCAACAGCCAGAAGTTCGGGTCGGATGTGATGTCACACTGAAACAGGAAGTGACAACACCTGCCTTATTTCTAGGATGGAAATATTACATTGGATGTTGTGGACAACAAATTCAAAGGGATCCTTTTATATATATATATACAGTATGTGTGTGTGTGTGTATATATATATATATATATATATATATATATATATATATATATACACACACACACAATTTTATATATACAAAATTGTTCATGTTCAGCCTTGTGGCTAGGTCAGATAGTCACTTTGGACATCTACAACTACCAAGAACTTATGGGAGTGTATGATGCTTGTGTTCCCCACTGTGGTTTGTCTACCTGTCCCACATCACCACAGGAACACAGTACTGACATAGGGGTCTGTGGGAGCAACCATTGAGCTCACTGGGGTACTAGACATGGGTGTATGAAAAGTGGGAGGGTGGCATTTCACTTCGGTATAGCAGCACTGGGTAGCATGGACAGTGGAATAGGTAAGAAGGTATCATCTTTGCAGGAAACACTTTTAGTTCCATAATGATTTTATTGAAATTCAACATAACGTACAGGAAGGCAAAAGTGTATGGTTACAAGCATATGCCCTTTGTGGTCAATAAACAGAGGTCACAGCTTGAGTGTCTTATGAAATGTATACAAACCAAATAACGCATATGGAAAGAAGGATGAAAAATAAAAAATTGATCCCCACTTCTTATGTATGTAAGAATACAATTAAGGACAATAAAGTTAATAGAGATGAAGAGTAAAAAAAAAAAACACACACATTTTCCCTGGTCTAATGGCAAAAGTCAATGCACAAAATGACTGTCTGCATATAAAGTAGACATGGAATAGAAGCAACAAGGAACATTTAAATCACACTGCCAATAAAAAGAAACACTTTTATTGGCAGTGTGATTTAAGCAATCCACCTGTCTATAAAAATATGCATAACCTGTAAAGGTAGTTTACACTTGTAGTGCAAAGTGGAGTTGCCTTTCGTAAATAACCCCCATTGGCTAACATGGAAGGGAGTTTCCAGGCAGAAAAAAAATGAGAGCTCAAAAAAGCTTAAAAAATTATAACAAATAGTGTGTTAACTGTGCTACCTTCTACCTTATCTCCAAAGACATGCTATGGTAGGTCAAAGTGATTGTAAAGGTTCGCATTTTTTTAAAATAAAAAACATGTCATACTTACCTCCACTGTGCAGCTCATTTGCACAGAGTGGCCCCGAAAGCCGTTTTCTGAGGGCCCTCGGCGGCTCTCTGGGCTCCTCCCCGCAATAGCTAACTCCCTCTGAGAAGCTCTCTCCCAAGGGGGTTACCTTGCGGGCGCACTCTTGTGTAATGCACTTGGCGTCCATAGACGCGGAGGGTATGACTCGGTCCCGCCAATGGCTGCACTGCTATCGATCTATCCAACGAAGAGTTGAGAAGCCTAGACAAAGATCGAGTGCGTTTGCGACACAGGACTTTACAGGGCTCAGGTAAGTAAAACGGGGGGGGTGGTAACCGTCAGATGTTTTTTCACCTTAAAGGGGTTGTAAAGGTTTGTTTTTTTTATTTTCTAAATAGGTTCCTTTAAGCTAGTGCATTGTTGGTTCACTTACCTTTTGCTTCGATTTCCTTTCTAAATGTTTTTTTTCTTTGTCTGAATTTCTCACTTCCTGTTTCTCCTCAGTGAGCTTGCCCCCGTCATCCATGGGTGTTAGTCAGCCAGAACAGCTTACTGAGGAGGAACAGGAAGTGAGAAATTAAGACAAAGAAAACAAAGAAAAAAAACAGAAGGGAAATCGAAGGAAAGGGTAAGTGAACCATCAATGCACTAGCTTAAAGGAACCTATTTGGAAAATAAAAAATGAACATTTTACAACCCCTTTAATGCGTAGGATGCATTAAGGTGAAAAACATGAACCTTTACAACCCCTTTAATTGGCTTCTGTCTCAATTGGCCCCAGTATTTGAATGTTAGTTAGGGACTTTAGATTGTAAGCTCCTTGAGGGTAGGGACTGATGTGAACGTACAATATATATATATATATAAAGCGCTGCATAAATTGACAGCGTTATATAAGTACCATAAATAATAATAATAATATCCGTTACATAGAGGTCTTTCAGAACAGAACACTGACCTGTTGGTTCATGAACAGTAATGCTTGGACTTCACCTGGAACATACGCAGTAGCTGGCCAATATCCTTTAAACAGCTAGCTTTACATTCTGTAACATATAAGCTTCTAATGATAGATTAGAAACATCCCAAAACAAGTACCTATGTAGTCATCAACAAGTGGTTTATAGTTCAATTATATTTTGGAACAATGCATGATTTTTAATAATTGATCCATCCTAATTAAGTAAAAATGTGATACCTATCTCTACTGAACCACCCCTAAGGCCGGCCCTAGACGGAGTGAAAATCGCTTAATTTCCCCATAAATACAGCCGTGTTGACGGGAGAATCCCTTCCTCAGAGCCATTGTGTTCTCCCGGCGGGGAAGCCTTCTTCCCTGCCGGGAGAACACAGTGATTATTGCTAGGAACTGGCTGAGATGCAAACTGTCTATGGCCTGCCTAACAGTTCAATTTTGAAAATTGCAATACAAAGTGAACACGTGAAAGGCTAGCGCTAGTTATGGCATGCAGTTACAATGGAACATTTTTGTGACTGACCAGATGTCCCCTTTTCACTACTGATGACCCAATCTCTGCCAACCAGGCAGATGGGCAAGTTGTAAGTGTTTGATGAGTCTGCACAGAATCATACTATTAAACATGTTTTCCTGAATCACGAACGGCTTTTTTCACAGATCAGAAACACTGATATGCAGATATTCAGATCAATAAATAATATGCAAATTTGCAATTCTTGTGATAATCACTTGTTTTTTTACGTTTTCTTGTATTTCCTTCTATGTCTTTATTTGATTACATTAACCCTTCTTTCATTACACTAAAATGATGGGTGAATGAATTTGTAAAGTTACACTAGAAAAAGTGGCACAAAGATTTTCACAATACATACAGTACATATACACATGCAGGAACCGTAACATACATGTATGTCACGTGCCTGCTTTAGAAGCACACTACGTGCCCCCCTCCCTGTGGTTTTCCACCGAGCACAGTGGATTGCAGATTCCAGTATTTGGGGCCCAAATTGTGAAAACATGAATACAAATGTATTCAATTTCTTAATTTTTTTTTAAAAATTGACAACAAAATTACAACTTCAAAAAACTCGTAATGCCACTTACTAAATGCCTCAGACTGTCTACTTTCTAAAAAGGGGTCATTTGTGGGGAATTTGTACTGTCCTGGCATTTTAGGGCTTCAAGAAATGACAGAGACCATCATTATATATTTGAAAATGTATCAATTCTGATGCATCTGATAGTTTGTAGACGAGATGGATTTCACAAAAACCAAGTAATAAACACTCATCGAGATTTTTTTTTTTTTTTTACCAAACACATGTAGCATTTTGCCCTAAATTTATAAATTTGATTTTTATTGGATAGGTTCTATAATAGAAAATCTTACCTTGAATTACAAATGTGTGGTCATGCAACACTGTTCCCAAACTAAATTTTTATAAAAAATGTTTACATACAAATAGAGTTTTCATTTGGTGGTATTTTAATTACCACTGGGTTTTTTATTTTTTGCTAAACAAATAAAGATTGAACATTTTGAAAAAGATCAAAACTTTTTCATAGTTTTGTTACAAAATTTAGCAAACAGGTAATTTTATTTTTTCACTGATGGGCGCTGATGAGGCGACACTGATAGGTGACACCGATGAGGACACACTGGTGGGCACTGTTGGGACTGGCACTGATAATCACGGAGATAGGGGAGATTAACCTAAAAGGACCTTTGGGTTGCCAACATCCTAGTAAATTGAGGCACCGATAATCAGGACACTGATAATTAGTGCCCTGATTATCAGTGTACATGTCCATTTTACACAAGCCGGTTATCGGCTCTCTTTTCTTCTCCTCATGCTGTCAGCATGAGGAAAGGAGTGCCGATAACCAGCTTTTGTTTACCTTCGTGATCAGCTGTGAATGGACACAGCCAGGGATGGACTGGCCATTGGGACTACAGGGAGCTTCCCGGTGGGCCGATGGCTCAGTGGGCCGGCTTCAGTGACAGTGGACCGCCGCCCCCCTCCGCTCCTGTCTCTCCCTCCCTGCAGCGCTCACCTGGGGGGAGCAGAGAAGCAGGGGGAGGACCAGAAGAGCAGGGACGACGACAGAGGAGCATGGGGGAGGGGACAGACAGCTGACTCAACAGCTATGGCCTGGGAGTTTCTCACTTCTGCCTAATCTTGTCCCATGAGGGGGGGCACCGAACTGATTCTTTTCCCCGGGTGAAATAATGTCTAGCTTCCCCACTGGTACTGCCTATAAGAGTACAAGTACCAGCCGTTCTACTCTAATAAAGTAGAATGGCTAGTGAAGGAGGATAGGGGGCTTGGGTGGCCGGGGGGGTGCGGGAGTTGTCCGGCCGCCGTGGGAGAGACCTGTCAAAGTGGGCCAGTCTGGATGAAGTCCAGGGCCAAATTTTTGTCCCAGTCCAGCCCTGGACACAGCTAATCACATGGTAAAGAGCAGTCACCATTTGACTGGGTGGTTCAGTTTGATTTGTATTCTTCTTGCTCATCTCTGACGAAGATCTAATATAGGAGCGAAACATGTAAGGTTTAAGGTCCTTTTGGGAAGCACATATTTTTCCATTCCTTTTTTTCTTAAGGGGTCACATGACTTAATATCCATCCTCCTCAATCTTTTTTCCTTTTTTGCTGGGATGAGGTACAAAGATATGCATGCCAAGACATTGATTTTCTACTAGAAGGATTTTTGTAGCTATGTTCAATATGGGGCTCATCCATTAGTGGTGTTTTTGCGTCCACATGGATGAGTGCACCTGCATTACATATCTGAGAGAGATAGGTCTTGATGGGCCATCAGAAATATATCTTCACATTCTGAGTGAGATAGGATTTTTAGACATTATTCCTTTATCAAGTAATGTACATTTCATGGTGGGACAGGTAAACAGTGATAGCTACCATCCGCATTCTCTAAGATCATACTGGTAAGTATGCTCAATTATATATCTTACAACTGATTTTGGTATACATATGATTGTACCATATGGGGGTGATATTGAGATATTGCTATTGTTGTGTCCCATACATATTGATTGTTTGCTTTACAAGTTTACATCTGCAGTAAATAGATTTAGGTTACTTGGATGTACCCGTATTTATCGGCGTATAACACGCACCCTAACTTTAAGAGGGACGTTTCAGGAAAAAAACTTTGCACAGCCCCCTGCGTATAACACGCAGGCACAGTTTACCCTCTATTTTCAGGGTAAAAAAGTGAGTGTTATACGCCAGTAAATACAGTAAAAGTATAATATATTTATTTTAACCTCACCCTATAGGAATTTACATTTATGATTATGAAACATGCTTTTAGAATACTGAAATAAAGGTTATATTTTATCTTGGTTGCCTTTGGTACATTGGGATATGCACCCTTGTCTAGTTTGAACCTGGCAGGGAATACAAGCGGCAGTGGCCACGCACATTACATAATCACGGGCCATTGTTGCCACTTATAAGATCCTGGTCAAGGGCAAAGTGTACATGCAATGCTAGAGCGAGTGCATGTATACAGGAAGTGGCTGAAAAAGCAGATCAGCAGCACTAAGATGACAAACTGATTAAAATGGGCAAAAACAATATTTTATGCAAAAAAACTCCCTTGTTTTTGATACATGCGACTTTAGCCAACCAAATATCATCTAGTTAGGGTTTGTGCCTCTTTATAGCAATCTTATGCACAATGGGCTTGACCTTTTTACATAAGTCCAGTGTACACTTCCATAATACCCTTAAAGGAGAAGCATGGCCAAAGCTTTTTTTGGCTGTACTTCTCCTAGGTATCACAGGAGTACAGCTACTTCTGTACTCCTGTGATCCAATTCGAGGTGACAGCGAAAGCCCACTGTTGGCTGATGTCACAGTCCAACGTCCAGACGAAGCTACGTGACTAAGATTGCGAAACGCGTTGACGTCACGGTCCTAGGACGCCACATTCCGTCAGCAAGTAGTTGATGCAGGGACACACGGCGGTTGATCGGCAACACCAGCCACTCGCGGCTTACACGTGCCGCAAGGCAGAGTGGGACAACAGCCACCATTCAATATCCATCTGCCGAATATCCCCATACTACCATACAGGTGCAGTATAGTCCGTGGACTGTGACGGGCCCCCCTCAAAACATAGAGGATGAGCGAGCCCCGGTTCCACTGAAGACTTCAGAGGCGGTAAGATGGATAAGATATGATTGTAAAAGGACATGTCATCTAAAACTACACAGGCTTTGCGCAAAGTGAAACGTATGCCCTGAGAGGCCATTCACAGGCAATTCTGTTTTAAAGAGACATTTCCCTTAACAGCAGTATATCATTCTATACATGCTTCAGGCTATATGTTCCTCACAAGTCATCCCCTTATTTGATTCAGGGAGACTACATCTAGAGACATTCACTACGCATGGACTACTGCTCTGCTATCGCAGATTATTTCATATAAAGGATATTACATTACAGCAGTATCACCGGCAGTTGATTCTTGTCAATATATGCCGTCTGCATTCCAATTTTGTATACGTATTAATTACATCATCCTTACCACACCGTCATCCTCTTCATCCTTCTCCCCCGTGGGGACACATATGTTGCACTGTTCCCATTAGTTCCCTTAGGGGTCGTTACTTTATGATTACGTTTTTTTCCGTTGGGAACTGCAACAGATGTGGACCAATGGCGTCCAGACTGTTTTGTGTATTTGTTATATGTTTGTAATTGTCTTTCTTGTGATATTTGTTATTTTCACACAGTACGGTTTTACTGGTGCACTCTGTCTGTAAACTGAGACCCAGGACTTGGGCTATACTTGCACTAGTGCTTTGCTGCTATTTTATCTTATGTAGTGACCTATTTATTATATAAATAAACAATTTTTCATTATCTCCATCACAGATGAGTGTTGTCCATCTCTACCAATAGTAGCCCCTTTTATCTTTGGGGTATCTCCCCTCTTGAGATCCCCATAATGAGGAGTGACCGCTCATTTTGAGTCCCTGCTACTCTTTAGCAGAAAACGGAAAATTGTATCATACTTACCAGTAATTTTCCTTTCCTGGTGCCTATCCATGGCAGCATACTTGTGATAGAGCTCCGCCTCGACTCCTCCTTCAGGACTAGTGAATAGAATAAATTAAAGGCATAGCCCCTCCCCCAACATTCTCCATAAATAGAATACCGAGGGTGGGAGCGTATGCTGCCATGGATAGGCACCAGGAAAGGAAAATTACTGGTAAGTATGATACAATTTTCCGTTTTCCTGGTGCCTCCATGGCAGCATACTTGTGATAAATAACTAGCTGACATGGGTGGGATAATGCTTAACAATAAATGTTTAATTAGAAGAAGACATAGCAGCCTGAACTGCCCTTCTTCCAAACTCAACAGTCGTGAGAGCTCCTAGACCAATATGGTAGTGTCTGAGGAACGTATGGTGAGAAGACCAGGTGGCGGCCCTGCACACCGTCTTCAACAAAACATTAGCCCTTGCTGCCCAGGAAGCCGAGACTGCCCTTGTAGAATGAGCATTTACTCAGGATGGAGGATATTCTTTGCCCTGTAGGCCTTCTGGATTAACTTTACAACCCAAGATGCCAGAGTTCTGATGGAAGCTTCTTTTGCCCCTGTATTTACTGAACAGTACAATGAAAAGTCTCTCAGAGTTTTTGAAGGGGTCGTGGCTGCTAGGTAGGCCCTGAGCACTCTGGATACATCCAGCTCACGACAAGACTCTGAACCTGTGTCTGTAAACACTGGTAGTGCCCAGGTTCCAACAGGTGACTTGGGAGTAGCGACCTTAGGTGTGAACCCTCGAAGGGGCGAAGTTCCACCCTGTCGGGGAAGAAGGAGATGTGGCCGTCACCTATACCTAAGGTGTGAAGTTCCGAGATCCTGATGCCAGATGTAATGGCTAGCAGGAAAGCCATCTTTAGTGTCAGGTTCCATCTTGCTACTTGTTCCACTGGAGCAAAGGGATGGTCAGATAGAATTTCAAGGACCAGGGACAGATTCCATTTAGGAAATGATCGTCTGACAGGTGTCGACGAATCTTCAATACTCCTCTGAGGAAAGTGAATACCAAAGAGATCCTCCGCCCATCTCTTACTTGTTGCGGCAGAGATTGCTGCTACCTGCACTTTGAGGGAGCTCAGACCAAGCCCCAGATCAAGTCCTGTCTGAATGAAACCTAGAATATTGGACGTAGAAGGAAGGATTGGATCAAATCCATTTCCGGTAGCAAATGACAAGAACTTGTCCCAGATTTTTGATTATATGGCATTAGTTGCCGGTTTTCTGGCTTTTAGAAGGGTTGTTATGACTCCTGGGGAACACCCTAGGGACTCGAACCTTCGCCTCTCAATCTCCAGATTCAAAGATTCAACTTCTGAGGGTTTGGATGAACTAGACTGCCCTGCGACAGAAGTTGAGGGAAAGGAGGGATCCTGATTGGAGAGCTCACACTGAGGCGCATGGCTAGAGGGAACCAGGGTCTCTTCGGCCAATACGGAAGTACTGACACCACCTGGACTGACTCCCTGAGGAGCCTCAGGAGGAATTTGAATATTAATGGCCTGGGAGGAAAGGCATATGCTGTGGTGAACCTTCAGGGGCATGACAGGGCATCCACTGCCTCGGCTTTTGGATGCTGCATTCGAGAGAAGAATCTGTCCAGCTTGGTATTCTTTGGGGAGACGAACAGGTCTACCTGAGGGGGATCCCACATGCTGGCAATCTGATGGAAGACGAGGGGGTGGAGAGCCCATTCGTTGTTGTCCAGGAAGTTTCTGGGCAACGTGTCTGCTTCCGTGTTCAACCTGCCCGGCAGATACATTGCTCTGGGGTCCAGGAGGTTCTTCTCTGCCCAGAGTGTGATCAGCATCACCTCCTTGAGGAACGACCTGCTGCGAGTGCCTCCTTGCTTCTGCAGATAAGCGACAGCTGCCATGTTGTCTAGATGTAGAAGTATTCTCTGGCCTCTGATTTGGGACGCCAAAGTTAGTGCTAAGAAGGCTGCCCTCATCTCCAAGATGTTGGATACCACTCCCTGGGTAGAACATGACCATCTACCCTGTATTCTGGTTTCCCCGGAATGGGCTCCCCAGCCCTGTCCGCTTGCATCGGACATAATTGTGATCCAAGGATGGGGAACCAGGTGACGAGGTTTGGAGAGGTTTTCTGGAACTGTCCACCAGTGAAGACTCCTGTGCATTACTCCCGTCAGCAGTATCGTCTGGGATAGTCGTTGTTTCTTCCACTGCGCCAAGAAACCTGTCTGGAACTACCTCAAGTGCCAATGGGCCCAAGGAACCATGGGTATACAAGAAGACACTGTGCAAATGAGGCTCAGGCATTGTGAAGCTGTCAGATACGGGCTCCGGATGACCTTGATCATTCTCTGGGTGACAATCCTTGCCTTTGGCGGTGGTAATGACACTGTCCCCTCCTGAGTGTTGAACATTGCACCCAGGTAGATTATCTGCTGTGTGGGTGCTAGTTGACTCCTTTCGGAATTTATTAGCCACCCTAGCTCCTTTAGGGACTGTAGAAGAATTTCCCTGTGACATACCAACTGATCCGGATTGCTTGCTAGGAGGAGGATGTCGTCCAAGTAGTGGAATATCCTCAAGCCCCTCTCCCGCAGGGGAACCAAAGCGGATATTAGTATCTTGGTGAACACCCTGGGAGAGGTGCACAGACCGAAAGGCAGGGCTTGAAACTGTAGGTGGGTCCATCCCACTGCAAATCTCAGACATTTTTGAAATGCAGGTAGAATTAGAACGTGTAGGTACGCATCCTGCAGAAATCATCCAATCTTATGGCTGGACTGCCTGAATAATCCTCTGCAGGGACTCCATTTTGAAGCATTTGGGGCAGATATACCGGCTGAGCCTCTGAAGGTCTGTCACAGGCCTCCACCCACCTGTCCTCTTTGGGACCAGAAATAGGGTGGAGTAGATGCCTGGGAAGCGCTTTGCCAAGGGAACCAGAACAGCCGCCCCCTGAAGCTGGAGTGACGTTAGGAAGTTTTACAGAGCTTGAGCCTTTGGCGGAGAGGATGGAATCTCTGTTCCTTTGAAAGAATCCCGAGGTGGGAGATGAGAGAAATTCCAAAGGTGCCCCCATTGAATTGTTGACAGAACCCAGGGGTCCTGACAGCATGTGGCCCAGACTGGGACGAAGAACTTTAGCCTGGCTCCCACCGGGAGTGCCTGGGCTACTCTGGCGTCAAAAAGACTGCTTCTGCTCCTGTGGAGCCGGAAAGGTCCTTCATCTTCCTGTTCAAAAAGAATGTCTGAGTACCTTTCCAAGGTCCTTTGTTGTCTCTGGGCTGTCTTGACTGCCTAAAATCTATTGGATTTGTCTGGCGGAACCTAGAGGACCTGCCTCTGAATCTTCGCATCCTTCTGTCCTGGGGAAGCATACCGGACTTCCCTCCTGACAGCCTGGAGATAGCTTTATCCGTTTTGTCTCTGAATAGTGCTTTCCCACTGAATGGGATTTTGCACCAATTTTGTTTGGAGAATAAGTCAGCCAGCCAATCTTTCAGCCAGAAGACCCTCTTCACCATTACTGAATGCAACATGGATCTTGCAGAGCATCTGATCGTGTCAATGGCCGCCACCCTGACAAAGTCTGCTGACAATCTAAGCTCTTCCAAGGCTTTTATCATATCCTCCTTGGGGACATCCTGACGCAAAGCCGTCTCAATATTATATGTCCAAGATCTTATGGCATTTGATACCGATGTGAGGGCGATAGCTGGCTTACACGCTGCTCCCGCGGCTAAATAGCTCCTCTTCAGCTCCAGGTTGGTTCGCCTGTCTAGAGGGTCCATTGGTAAAACGCGCTCTTTTTTTTTTTTTTTTACGAGTCGCACCACCGATGCGTCTACCACTGGCATGGATTCTGTTAATGGGTATAGTTTATTGAACCAGCCCCATGAAAGTTTTCTATCAGTTTTGACCATTCGTTCTGAATGACCTGACTAATGTCGCCTCAACAAGAAGAGAACCTGCCTCCCTTTGAGGATGGGAAGTAACTTGTAGACTCTTGGGGAGGCTCTTCTGCGTCTTTTCAGGTGATTGCAGTTTTGACTGCCTGGAAGAACAGCTTTACCAAGGAGAGACTGAAGCCAGAAGGTTGACTCCTCTGAAGAGCCTACAGGTGGTGAATCTCTAGCTGGTCAGCCTGACAGTGGCAGAGGTGTACTGACTGCTGCAGGACCAGGGAGATTAGGTTCTGTATCCTGAACCTGGGACATCTGCTGAAGTGGTTGAGCGGGGACCCAAGTCACAAGCTCAGAGAAGGAGACCTTCATTGTTCACTTGAGCAGGTCTACAGCGTGCTGATTTTCTAGCTCGCAGCTGGACTCATAGTCCATAAAACAGTCCTTACAGACCACTCTGTCTGGTAGTGGTGTGGCCCCACCTGTCCAGCATTTCTTCTTTGAATAGGTCCTAGGAGAGGGGGAAGGATCTTGTCCTCTGGATCTTGATCTCTCTGATCTATGACGTGAAGAATGGGACCTGGGACCGGTGGCGTGAAGAATGAGACCTGCGGTCTGATCTGTCGTCCTCACGGTGTCTTGAAGATTTTCTGGACCTCTTGGAGTGGGCAGGGCCACGGTGTAAGGAACTCACATTAGACCAGTGAGCGCACTTTTTTTTTTTTTTAATACTCACATATAGTTGGTCACATACCTAATAGGGGTGCGAGGATCTTTGTTGCAAGAAAAATGACTAATTGCGGAGTTAGGCAGAAGGATCAGCTGCGGACATTTAGTAAGAAAGGGAAAAAAAGGAACTATGGAGTTTTTTTACACTTTTATTTTTTATTTTTTAAATAACATACATTTATTTTTATTTATTTTTTCTATCACCATTTTTTATTTTTTTGAGAATAAAAACAAAAAGGTACCTACCACAGAGCAGCATCAGTGAAACCTAGCAGGGCACAGCTGAGGAGACTCTGACAGCTAACCCTGAATCTGAACTTAACCAGGCTCAGGTGGATGGGCTAATAATCCCATGAACCACCATTGCAAAGTGACTCTGGAAGAAAAGGGCAAATCTGGCCCCTCTTCCAGAATCCAAGATGGCCGCAGTGATGTCGAGTGATATACAAAACAAAACAAAACAAAAAAACTGTAGCCCACCGCTGATTTCGGGGGAACAATCAACAACTGCAAGCCTGTCAGGATAAAAGGCACCTGCCCCATCAAACTGACCGGACTTAAAGGGAGCATCACAAAACAACAAGCACACCTCTTCTTTTTTTTTTTAAAGGAGACCTAACAGGCAAGTTAAAGGAAGGGATGGGAGAGGGGAGAGACAAAAAACAATATATGCCTAAAAATAAAATGGAAACCACCAGCCTGGAAAGATGTGAGCTGATCCTTTTGCGACTCCACTGCATTCATCATGGATGCGATAGCAGACTGCGTTCCTGTGAGGAAACTCTGTGAAAAGACCCCAACAGATCCACAGAGGGGTTCCCAGTCTTATTAGCGCTAAGAGCAGCCCAAGAAAAGGGACTGCGCCTGGGAAAGGCTAAACCCGGCGGACGCTGCCGACTGCAGAGGTATGGACATACATCTACTCTTCACCAGCACAAGAAGGTATGAGGAAAGAAAGGAGAATGTTGGGGGAGGGGCTATGCCTTTAATTTATTCTATTCACTAGTCCTGAAGGAGGAGTCGAGGCGGAGCTCTATCACAAGTATGCTGCCATGGAGGCACCAGGAAACTATATATGGGTATGTTCATTTTTTGTTATAGGCTGATGTCACAGGCCTGGTCCAGGCTCTGAAATGGTCCTGACCATATGGTGGCATGGCAGCTGGCTCAGTCTCTCAGTAAACTGCTTCCACCCCTCCACAGTAGAGCACTCCAGAGAATGTTGGAGGGGCAGAGCAGAGAGCATGTGATTGACAGTCACCAGCTCTCTGCAGCCTGAAGACCGAGAGCTGAGAGATCAGCGGTGTTTGGTTTCTCAGTTCTCTGTCTTAGAGCCAGCGGGGGACAAATGCAGCATTAGACTGATATGCATACACCTAGGTGAGTATCATTTTTTTTTCTTCTCTTTTAAACCATTCTACTAAGGCTACAGGGGCACTTTTTGTT
The DNA here is from genome assembly GCF_905171775.1 of Rana temporaria. NCBI lineage: Eukaryota > Metazoa > Chordata > Amphibia > Anura > Ranidae > Rana > Rana temporaria. The sequence continues at coordinate 213,138,632 of NC_053490.1, forward strand.
TCTCACACTGCTAAAATTAGACTTGGTTAATCTTTATATCAAATTGCTTTCAGTGTGGGCTGCGACTCACAAGATTTTCAGTAACACAATTGAGTGATTGATTTCCCATAATTGCACAAAGCTGCAATTTTGTTGCATAGCAGAAACTATTAGCAATGAATCTATTTTTGTCACAGGAATAAATAGAAGCAGGTGACTAATCACTCAACAACTGCACATTTAGGAGATTCTTACCAATAAAGTATGCCTCTGTGAAATAAATCTCATGAGACTTTTACCATTCACTCAACAATCTCCCTCATTAGCACTACACAGAGATTTTTCAGTCTGTAAGATTAAAAATCACCCTTGTATAGAAAATCATATAAATGGAAATAATAAATACAAGGCTTCCTCTAAGTCACATTAGAAGATCCAGTGGAATGGTCTGACTGGCTTGCGCCTCTAATTGGACCCAATCGGGTCTGTATCCTTCAGCAAAAATTTGATAAAATTGAACCAGTTGTGCTGCCCTAGAGTATCTCAAAAAATGTGGGACTCCCAACCCCCCTCGCCATTTGGACCTGTATAGGGTTGAACAGGCCACCCGGCAGCCACCTTTATTCCAGATACATTTATATATTAGGGATTGTAACTGCCGGAAGAAGACAAAATGGACTGGTATCAGAAGAGATCTAAAATAATAAAGTATGCGGGGGAGGGCCATCATCTTGACGGCCGCTATTCTACCCATCCAGGAAAGATCATGATTTTGCCAGGTCTGCAGGTCACGTTTTGTAGCATCGTATAAAGGAGTGTAGTTTGCCCAAAATAGTGTAGCGATATCAGAGGTCAGTTTAACCCCAAGATACTGTAGCTCTTGTGTACTTCATTTAAAGCAGAAGGATTGTCATATTGAATTTAAGACCCCATCTGTGATATTTATATTGAGAGCTTCCGATTTGAGCTGATTGACCTTTAATCCAGAGATGGCTCCAAAGTCAGATAGCAGGGCAAATAATTTGGGTAAGGTCGTAGCAGGGTCCGATATGAATAGCAGCATGTCATCGGTAAATAAGCCACATTCATGCATCTTGCCACCGCTTTCAATGCCATGAATATTGGGGTCAGATTTAATAGCTATCACTAATGTCTCGATTGAAATTACAAAGAGGAGCGGGGATAGAGGACAACCCTACTTAGTTCCTCTCCAGATGTGCAAAGGGTTTTATGTACGATCATACCCAATAATGGTAGCCGATGAAGTTGAGTATAAGGCCCTCATTAGAGTAAGAAATTTCGGTCCACAGTTCCATTTCCTTAGGATATGAAACCGAAAAGGCCAGGATATAGAGTCAAAGGCCTTGTGAAGGTCCAATGACAAGAGCATGCCCCGTCTATCAGCCACCCCATCCCAGTTAGATCGCAAGATGGGGCTCAGATCTACCGCTCGTTTAATCTGATCTGTAGCCTGTCTCCCTGGCATAAACCCAACCCGATCAATGTGAATATACTGTGATAGAAAGTTGTTGAATCGGTTTGGGTATATTTTGGTCAGGCGTTTTAGCTCATTATTGATCGGGGACATGGGGCGGTAGTTGGCTACGTCTGTAAGGTCTTTATTCAACTTAGGTATTAGGCATACTGTACATTAGCTTTGTACAGCTGCTGGCTTTTAATAATAGGATTAGCTGTACATCCCACTGTCTGCTGTGATTTGTAGTGCTTTTTATCCTTTTTACCAATAAAGGCAACCGAAAAAGTTTTTCTGGAGTGCGGCTGTCCATAAATTTTTCTCCCCATTTTTAAAAATAGGACACCTACCTGTCCTGGAGTCCAACAATGTCGGACCTGCAGCTGATGTTTCCATTTTTGGGTGGAACTTCGATTTAAACTGGCCCTTTGTTTAGAAAGTTCCTCAAGGGTCGGCTGAAGGCAAGCAAAGGCCGTAGTTTTGGAGAACCCTGCTCTAAATGGTTGAGATGGTGAGGTGGATGGATGAAATCACGATTACCACAATAGCCAGAGAAGGTCATGTAAATCATGTAGTCATTGATAAAAATTACAAGGCTTTTGCTGAACGGAGAAGAGGCACTCTGCCCAGTTCTCTCTAATTCCAACACAGCATTACTTATTGTATGTAATATGGTCCATTACACAGCAGCTGCATCCTTCTGTAATGGAATTAGATTGCTTGGGCTAGCTTTTCCTTAACTGTTTAAAGTTAAATTAAATAATCTGCAATTATATTTAAAATTCCAAGTATCCAAGCACTGCCCTTGCAGGAATTGATGGGTAATAAGGCAGGGAGTGTCACTGCATACATAAACTACACTACTATATTTGAACTAGCCTCATTTACATAGTATGTGTTCTAGTTTATTTAGAAAATGATTACATTCAGAAAAATGGTAATAATAGGCCTTAGTAATATGAATACCTGCAGCATGTTTCAGATCAAAGGATTTCAGGCCACGTGGCGAGACATTGAGGAGGTGCCAACTGCTAAATAAAGGTGATCTTGTTTAGTGGAATAATGCCACTTCAAATATGCGAACAATGTGAACACACGTGAGAAAACAGGCACAAGCAAGGAACATACAAAAGGCAAATGTGAAGATAATGGCAGCTAGATGTCATTGGGACATAATTCTAGAATAATAAAGACACACATAGGAAATAACAGCCTTTATCATATCTATGTACGTTCTAGGGACAGTAAAGCCCTGTACACACGATCAGTCCATCCGATGAGACCGTTCTCATCAGTTAACCGATGAAGCTGACTGATGGTCTGATGTGCCTACACACCATCAGTTAAAAAACGATCGAGTCCAATGTGGTGACGTAAAACACAACGACGTGCAGAGAAAAATGAAGTTCAATGCTTCCAAGCATGTGTCGACTTGATTCTGAGCATGCGCGGGTTTTTAACCGATGCTTTTGCGTACTAACCATTGGTTTTGACCTATCGGTTAGGCGTCCATTGGTTGAATTTTAAAGCAAGTTCTAAATTTTTGGACCGAAGGATAACGGACCGATGGGGCCCACACACGGTCGGTTTGGACTGATGAAAAGGTCCTTCAGTCTGTTTCCATCAGTTTTGACCGACCGTGTGTACGCGGTCTAAGACAAAAAAGTTTAAATGGAAAGAAAACCAGAGCTATTTAAATATGCATAAAACTCTGAAAGCATGCAACGCCTTAACATGCAGTTGTCTTGAAAAAACAGTACCTTGAATGGTCAATAAACACATCTCCTATTTTGTGGTGGGATAAGGATCTCCATCTCAGAGGATCCTATTTGCATGCATATAGTCCATTAGTCCATGCAGGGCCGTTTTTTTTAGAAATCACGGGGGCCCCGTACAGCCTACCCGATGGCCCCCCCATGAAACTACCAAAATTATATTTTCACTAAAATGACATGAAAATCATTATTAGTGGGCACAAACATTCTGTCATACATAAATAAAACAAACTCTGTATGCAAGCCAAAATTCTCCCCAAAGAATAATGCACATATTCTACCAACTCCCAGTTCCAATCCCCCCTCCCAGCGCAAATCTTTGCCACCCCCAATCCTACCCCTCAGCTCAAATCCCACCTGAATCCCCCCTCCTAGCACAAATCTCTCTCACCCCAAAAAATCACGCGATCTAGCACACATCCTCTCTTTCTTCTCAAACTTTGTATCCTAGCACAAATCTTTGCCCCCCCATATCCCACCCCCCAGTTTAAATCCCACCTGAATCCCCCTTCCTATCTCCCTCCCTCAACTTAGAGGGGGAAGCACTACAAAGCCAGGTGAGGTGCGCTGTGCTGTGCTCTCGTCTCCTGTCAGAAGAGCGCTGGTCTACAGCACAGGATCGCTCTTACTGTAGATCACACTGTACACACACCGCCCCTCCAAGGGCTGCTCACCTACCGGCAGCAGGAAATGTGGATAGGGGGCAGTGTGTGTACAGTGTGATCTACAGTAAGAGCGGTCCTGTGCTGTATACAGAGCACAGCTCTTCTGACAGGAGGCAAGAGCACAGCACATCACAACTGCTCCTAGCTTTTTTCTCTCTGCCACTTCTCCTCCTAAATCCGGCCATGTGTGCCTCTCACCCAGCAGCTAAAAGCCTGTGGGAGGGAGATCAGGAGAAACCATCTTTCAGTTGCTGGAGGGAGAGACACACATGGCATCGTTCTGACATCCTTCATTCTTTGCTCCACTGATCCTCCAGCTGTCCGGACCCCTCTGTGTGCTGGGCCCCCTACAGGAGGACCGCTGGTCCCCACCTTCCAGCACCCCTGAGTGCCTGCAGTTATACCTCCAAACTTTCTGAGGTGGGAATAAGGGACACCTATTAGCCAAGGCATGTAGGCATAAGACACAACCCCTTCCGCCCCGCCCCAAGTAAAGGAGAATTGTACAAAAATGATTGGCTAAACCCACAGGTGCTTTTTTAACACTTCTATTCCTTTATATTGGCTTTTGGAATTTACAAATGTATTAATTTAGAAATTGGATGAAAGGTTTAGCTCTGGGAAACACTTTTTGATAGATAAGTGGTGAAGTTTATATACATGTAGCGCTACCCCCCGCAGGAGCCGCTGATTTGTTATTGGGATCGGCATATTGAGTTACCTTAAAGCGGTTGTAAACCCACATGAAAAAATGTTTTTTTTTCCTCCTGTAAGGGAAAAGTCATAATGAGCTAATATGCACCGCATATTAGCTCATTATGAAATACTTACCTCGGAACAAGGTGTTGTATATTAAGCATATACTGATTGGTTTGCACCCCAAACCAGCCCCTGTAAATGATAGTATAGGGCAGTATAGTGGCAGGTTAGGGTAGTATAGAGTGGTATAGTGGCAGGTTGCTGTAGTGGGGTGGTATAGGACAGGTTAAGGTGGTATAGGGCATGTTGGGGTGATATAGTGTAGTTTGGGGTGGTATAGGGCAAGTTAGGGTTGCAAAGGGCAGCTTGGGGTGGTATAGGGCAAGTTAGGGTGGTACAGGCAGGTTGGGGTGGTATAGTGCAAGTTAGGGTGGCATAGGGCAAGTTGGGATGGCATGGGAAAGGTTGGGGTGGTACAGGGCAAGTTATGGTGGCATAGGGCAGATTGGGGTGGCACAGGGCAAGTTGGGGTGGCATGGGAAAGTTTGGGGTGGTACAGGGCAGGCTGGGGTGGCACAGGGCAGGCTGGGTGGTACAGGGCAGGCTGGGGTGGTACAGGGCTGTTTGGGGTGGTACAGGGCAGGCTGGGATGGTACAGGGCAGGCTGAGGTGGTACAGGGCAGGCTGGGTGATACAGGGCAGGCTGGGGTGGTACAGGGCAGGCTGGGATGGCACAGAGCAGGATAACTGACCATTATCCAGCACCCGCAAGTCAGCTTCTGCTGTGAGTAATCACAACAGAATTGGCGCGTGCACCCTAGGCGAAGGTGCAGGATCACGTGTGTGTGTATATATATATATATATATACACATACACACGATTCTGCACAGAACAGCCACCCTGTAGCAGTTTATCTGCTATCGAGCAGTCAGGAAGTGGATAATCCTATACAAATACCAAAGGCATTGCTTCTTTGTGCAAGCTGGCTGTGTCTGATTATGTATCAAACTTGCATATATGTATACTGTACAATAGAATTTTAAAGTCCCCTTGTGCAATGTGAAGAACGGGTAAGTCCTTATAATTTGCGAAGCTTTATTTTCTTAGTTGATTTCATATCAGGTGCTTTTCTCTTTAATTCTGTTAGTCAGCTTAAACATTATTTTCTGATAACAAAACACCTGTAGTTGTTCCCACATTAATTACATCGGTCACTACCGCCTCTGGGAACTAAAGCGTGTACATTTTATTTCCTGTCAGGCAGAAAGATAAGAAAAGACGGGAAAGTAAAATATCTCTCTACAATGTTATGAGCATTTTTTGCCATTCGGCACTGTGTCGCTTTAGCTGACAATTGCGCGGTTGTGCGACGTTATACCCAAACAAACTTGACGTCCTTTTTTTCCAACAAATAGAGCTTTATTTTGGTGGTATTTGATCACCTCTGCGGTTTTTATTTGTTGCACTATAAACAAAAATGGAGCGACAATTTTGAAAAAAAAAGCAAGATTTTTTACATTTTGCTGTAATAAATATCCCCAAAAATATATATAGAAAAAAAATGTCCTCAGTTTAGGCCGATATGTATTCTTCTACTTATTTTTGGTTAAAAAAAAAAACCAAAAAAATGTATATTGATCGGTTTGCGCAAACGTTATAGCGTCTACAAAATAGGGGTTAGATTTATGGCATTTTTATTAATATTTTTTTTTTTTACTAGTAATGGCAGCAATCTGCGATTTTTATCGGGACTGTGACATTATGGCGGACACATCGGACACTTTTGACACTATTTTGTGACCATTGTCATTTATACAGCGTTCAGTGCTATAAAAATCCATTGATTACTGTGTAAATGACACTGGCGGGGAAGGGGTTAAACACTAGGGGGCGATCAAGGGGTCCTAGGAGGTGATTCTAACTGTGGGGGGGGGGTGGGCTACCACTGACATCACTGCTCCCGATGTCAGGGAGCAGTAGATCCCCATCATGTCACTAGGCAGAAGAGGGAAATGCCTTGTTTACACAAAGCATTTCCCCATTCTGCCTCTCCTCACCGCAATCACGGGCCGCTGGCAAACATTGAGTTTGTGGGACCTGTGGGCACACTCCCGAGGCACACAGCGAGTGCGCGTGCTGTCAGTGGTGCCCGCTAGGCACCAAATTCAAAGGGACGTACAGGTACGCCCATTTGCCTGCCCGTGCTATTCTGCCGACGTATATCCAAGTGCGGCGGTCGGGAAGCGGTTAATTGCCAATTGCGTGGTCATGCAAACCCTGTACCCAAATGAAATTTATATTCATTTTTTTCACACAAATGGAGCTTTATGTTGGTGGTATTTGATCATTACTGGGTTTTTAATCATATAAATGAAAAAAGATCGAAAATTTGAAACATATATTTTCTACTTTCTGTCATAAAACTAATTTTGAATATAAAAAAAAATGTAATCAAATTTCTTCATACATTTAGGCTAAAATATATTCTGCTACATGTATTTGGTAAAAAAAAAAAAAAAGTCCCAATAAGGGTAAATTAGTTGGCTTGTGGGAAGGTTAGAGCATCTACAAACTATAGCGTATATCAGGGGTCTCCAAACTGCGGCCCGAGGGCCAGATGTGGCCCTTTGCTAGCCTTTATCCGGCCCTTGGGGCTTTATTCCTCCCACTGATATGAGGCACTATTCTTCCCACTGATGCCAACAAGGGGGCACAATTTCTTTCACTGATACCAATGATGGGATACAATTACTCCTACTAATAGGGGCACTACTCCTTATCCTACTGACTGCAAACTCTGAGGCCATATTTACACTCACCAATGCTGGACCCAGGGAAATGTTTTACCCCCATTGGACACAATCCGGCCCTCCTAAGGTCTGAAGGACAATAAACTGGCCCTTGGTTTGAAAAGTTCGGAGACCCCGTGGGGGAGATTTAGATAGAGATACGACGGCGTATCTCCTGATACGCCGTTGTATCTCTGAGATCCGACGGTCGGATCTATGCGGCTGATTCATATAATCAGGTTCCGCATAGATCTCCCTTAGATCCGACAGGTGTAAGTGACTTACACCGTCGGATCTTAGGCTGCAATTCCCCGCCGGCCGCTAGGTGGCGCTTCGGTTTTTTACGCGACGAATATGCAAATGCCGATTCAGAAACGAACGCCCGCCCGTCGCTTTTTTTTTTACGTCGCTTGTGTTTGGCTATGTGAGGGGTATCCTATGTTAAGTATGGCCGTCGTTCCCGCGCCGAGTTTTGAATTCTTACGTCGTTTGCGTAAGTCGATTCAGAAAAGTGCTGGACGCAAGTTACCCTCACGCCGAAACCAATGACGTCCTAGCGACGTCATTGGGAGCAATTCACGCCGGGAAAATTTGCGGACGGCGCATGCGCAGTTAAATCGGCGCGGGCCTGCGCCTGATTTAAATACTACACTCCCCCTAGCCGCGGAATTTGAATTCCGCGGGGGGATTTACGATACTCCGCCGCAAGTTTTGAGGTAAGTGCTTTCTGAATACAGCACTAGCCTCTCAAACTTGCGCCGGCGGATCGTAAATCAGATAGATTACGCGGATCTAAAGATCCGCTAATCTATCTGAATCTACCCCCTGGAATAATGTATGCAGTCATAGATGCTATACTGTAATGGCGGTGATTAGCGACTTATAGTGTGATTGTGATAGGGTGGCAGGTAATCTGGCACTAACAGACCATTTGAGGGTTACTAACTGACACTGACGTCACTAGTGACACTAATACAGTGATCAGTGATAATACTGTGTTAGTGACGCTGGTTGGGAAGGGGTTAACATCAAGGGTTAATGAAAGGGGATATCTCTGTGTAATGTGCAGGGCTGCTGATGATGGGGGGGGGGCACCGGTCCTCTTGTAGGGGGTCCTGCGCACACAGGGAGGGGGATTAGTGATGGACAACAATTGCAGAACTCTTCTTCCAGCAGCTGAAAGCTGGTCTCTCCCCCTCTCCCTGCTCTCTCCCCCTCTCCCTGCTTTTATCTGCTGAGAAAGACAGTGATCCCTCATGAATCCTCCGCCATGTACAGTGCTGGCTCTAATGTTAGCTCTGTACCTTTGTTCTCTCCCTCGGTCTCTCTGATCCTGGAGCCCAGCCTGCATATTTTTTCCATCAAGTCCCATGAAGCGTTGCAAGGCTGAACAGCTACACAAGCAGAGGCATGATGGGACTTGTAGTTCCACCACAGCTGGAGGGCCCTTAGGTTAAGCAGCGGCACATTCCTGTTAGAGGTGGTTCCTTAGGGGTCACTTTGCTTTCTGTAACCACGCAGCAGGCAGACTTAGGGGAATAATAAGAGAAAGTGGGACATGCAATTGAATTCTGTGATAATGTTGAGAACTTACACCCCTCATACACTCAGCTGTGACCCTCCTATCCCCTCTCCGTACACCTCTGTACTGCGCTCAGTCACAAAGACGGGATTTGGCCGCATAAACAACACATCTCAGACGGAGCGACCCACAGCGGACACAGGGGTGCGCTCTGATTGGCCGCACCACTTACGGCTCAGGAGGCGGCTCCTACAACTGTCACACCCCCCCTTTTCTCCGAGCGTCTCTGAGGTGGTACAGTCCTCTGGGTACCAGGCTAGGGACAGACAGCTGGAGAGCGGCGGCGGTTGCTAGGCGACAGTGGCCCAGTTACTAATGACAACCCAGACGTCTCCGCCCCCGCCGAGCCTCCCGGGGGAGGGCGGAGCCGCACCGATGTGATTCCCCGCCACCTGTAACGCCAAACATCAGTCATGAGCGAGCTGAGCCGAGACACGGTGATCGGCTTCTTACTCGGGAAGGGGGGCCGGATACCGAACCAGCAGCTGGTGGAGCATTTCCGGCCCGTGCTGACCGAGCCGCCCCCCGGTGAGGCCCGCAATGCCGCCCGCCAGCTCTTCAAAGACATCGTGAATGAGGTGGCCAGTGTGCGGGCGGAGGACGGGGTGAAGTACGTGTGTCTGAGGAAGAGGTACCGGAGTGCGGCGGAGCAGGGAGAGACACAGCCTGCCACCGGGGAAGGAGCAGAACCGGGCACCGGAGAGGAGATCAAAGCGGAGCCCGGTACCGGAGAGGAGATCAAAGCGGAGCCCGGTACCGGAGAGGAGATCAAAGCGGAGCCCGGTACTGGAGAGGAGATCCCTGCTGAGCCCGGTATCGGAAAGGAGATCCCTGCTGAGCCCGGTACCGGAGAGGAGATCTCTGCTGGTACCGGAGAGTCGATCAAAGCGGAGGCCAGCACCGGAGAAGATGAGGGGGTGTCTCCCGATTCCAGTCCCGGAGAGGAGTCCCCCCAGTCCGATCCCCCCCGGATCTCAGTAACGGAAGAAGACGGGGAGAAGATCCCGAAGAAGACAGATCTTAGCGGTAGGACGTCCCGGAACAGCCGTAGAGGTCCCTCCCGGGAGCCGGTGTCCCCCCAGCTGAGGCGGGGTGCAGGGGGTGTCCTCCTCCGGGCGGCTCTCCGGGACTCAGACAGTTCCTCGGTGCACAGCTCATCATCGGTGTCCGGTAATGAGGAGGAGGAAAGCGGCGGCGGCTCGGTGTCTCTGGAACCCTTAGAACACGCCTGGATGCTGAGCTCATGCCGGGCCCGCTGGGATGGTCTCCGGGAGTTGCTGATGGCGGAGCCCGGCCTCATTACCCGGAGAGATTTCATCACCGGCTTCTCATGCCTGCACTGGGCCGCCAAGCACGGACAGCACGAGCTCCTGGCCGCTCTGCTCACACACGCCCGACAGCACCGCCTACCGGTCAACATCAACGGCCGGGCCTCCGGAGGGTACACCCCGCTCCACCTGGCCGCCATGCACGGGCACCTGGACGTCATCAAGCTGCTGGTCGGGGCGTACGATGCCGACGTGGATGTCCGGGACTATAGCGGGAGGAAAGCCTGGCAGTACCTGAGTCCTGACACCGCCCGGGATGTACAGGCTCTGACCGGGGCAGTACCGGGCCCTGAGGAGGACGAGGAGGAGGATGGGGCCAGCTCGGGCTCAGGGAGGTGGCGGCTCTCTAAGGTCTTACCGACCCAACTCATTGTACACAGGCTGGGCCAGCTCCCCGAGGATGAGCAGGACGGAGGGGGGCGCCACCGAGCTGATATCACCAGGAAGGGTTCTGGGGGGAGCAGGGGGAGACCCCGACTCAACAGGATCAGGTTCAGGACTCAGATCATCCATAGCAACCTGTCCCCCAGGGACCCCGAGGATGAGGATGACCGATCCCTAAAGAGCCCCATCAGGCACAGACCCAAGTCTAATGTCTTCGGATGATTTACTAAGCTGCCCCCTATTTACGGTGATGTCTGCCATGACTGTCCTCCGCACTGGGTGATGGGTGCCTATTTATTTACTAAGGTGATCCCTGTTATGACTATCCTCCACACAGGATGATGGGTGCCATTCATTACAGTGATCTCCGCCATGACTATCCTTGGCATTGGATGTTGGGTGCCCCCTATTTACAGTGATCGCTGCCATGACTATATCCTTGGCACTGGATGATGGGTGCCCCCTATTTACTGTGATCTCTACCATGGCTATCCTTGGCACTGGATGATGGGTGCCCCTTATTTACAGTGTTCTCTGCCTTGGCACTGGATGATGGGTGCCCCCTATTTACAGTGATCTCTGCCATGACTATCCCTGGCACTGGATGATGGGTGCCCCCTATTTGAAGGGATCTCTGCCATGACTATCCCGGGCACTGGATGATGGGTGCCCCCTATTTACAGTGATCTCTGCCATGACTATCCCGGGCACTGGATGATGGGTGCCCCCTATTTACAGTGATCTCTGCCATGACTATCCCTGGCACTGGATGATGGGTGCCACCTATTGATAAAGGTCTTTGTAATGACTATCCTGAGCACAGGCTTATGGTTGCCCCCTATTGATGAAGGTCTCTAATGACTATCCTGAGCACAGGCTGATGGGTGCCCCCTATTGGTGAAGGTCTCTGTAATGACTATCCTGAGCACTGGGTGTCCCCTATTGGTGAAGGTCTCTGTAATGACTATCCTGAGCACAGGGTGGTGGGTGCCCCCTATTGGTGAAGGTCTCTACAATGACTATCCTGAGCACAGGGAGATGGGTTGGTAAAGGTCTATCCTGAGCACAGGGAGATGGGTTGGTAAAGGTCTATCCTGAGCACAGGGAGATGGGTTGGTAAAGGTCTATCCTGAGCACAGGGTGGTGGGTTGGTGAAGGTCTCTACAACGACTATCCTGAGCACAGGGTGGTGGGTGCCATTATTTACAATGGTTGTGCAGTGTCTATCCTGGACACCCCAGCCCCCAAGACTTATGAGCTGTGATGACGTAGGAGTCGGTGTGGTCTCTTGTGCTTCACAGAAAATCTATTTTTTTTGCACTAACAACGATCACTTTTCCTTGTCTCAAGCAAGGGCATACAACACTAAACCAGTATTTTCATAAGACAGTCGCCTCTCACAAGATTTCAGTTCCCTGGTCAGCGCTTCTGTGTGGTCGCTGAGATCAGCATGCCCACTCCTGGCCCCTCTGGTGGTTCAGTCTCTTATGTTGGGCCGATTTACCACCACCCTTAGGATCATCTAAATTGGACACTTTCAGGTGTGTCAGATCCCTGAGTGTCTAATATTGATCGCCTGTGCCTGCTACAGCACCAGCCTGACCTTGGTGCCCTTTCACACAGGCTTTCCGATCAGGTCCGCCTGTCTGTTTTTCAGACAGACCTGATTGGACGCTCCATGCACCTCTATGGCGCAGCGGATGTCAGCGGTTGCATATCCGCTGACACCCACTGTTATACGATCCGATCCACCAAATCCTGACGGATGGAGGTCCTATTTTTCCATCCGTCTGACGGATCGGATGAAAACAGACAGGCGGTCCGTTTTCATCCGATGTCCACAATCCACATAGAGGAGAGCGGGACTGTGACAGGTCTGTCTATGCATAGTGAAGCGGAGACGGACCTGTCATCTGCCTGCTCAGCTGGAATCAGCAGAGCAATCCCCCACTGAGCAAAGCGGAGTCTGTCAAACGCACAAGCCCATGTGAAAGGGACCTTCAAGCTTGGTTCGCGATGCGGGAAACCCTGCAAATCCAGTGCAGGTTCCCTCATCGCATACAACTTTCAGGCAGTTCACACTGCCCTATGCAAACAGCTGGGAGTGTCAATACGCCCCCATTTCAGTTCACATATCACAGTACTAACTGTCAATTTGGGCAGGAATCAGATTGCATAGGTGTGAACACCCATGTGATCCAATTCTATGGTGCTGCACATGTGATCAGTTATGACACCAGCTATTTTATGGCTTGATAGATCAGTTGGGAGTACAAGCAACTGTGACAGTGATTATTCACAGCCTGCCTCTTCAATGTAAATATTTTAGAAAAACTTTAAATTGTTGGGTTTACTTCCACTTTAAATTGCAAGGTTGCGTTGGGAGTCGCAGATGCTAGTGTATTGAAAGATTGCAGGGGAGAGAGACAAGGACCTGTCAGACATGGACGTGTCAGATTGGAGTGATTCTAGTGCCACCTGTCGCTATGCCAAAGCAGTAAAGTTTTAATCACCAGAGGGACCAGTAACAACTATGGTTCTTGTCCATGCCAAAGATGGCAAGTAGTGACAGGGTCTGAAAGGTGACTTCCTATTGGTTTCAATGTGTTCACATGATTTGCAAGTCACATTTTTGTCATGAATGGCTGCATATTGTATAAATAAATCTACACACACTCACACACAGTCTTGTCCAGACTTATGCCGCGTACACACGATCATTTTTCAGCATGAAAAAAAAAACGTTTTTCAAAAACGTAATTTAAAATGATGGTGTGTGTGGGCTTCACATAATGTTTCAGGTTCTGAAAAACTAAAATTTTTTTTTTTTCGAACATGCTGCATTTTTTAACGTTTTTCGGGTTGTAAAAAATGATCGTGTGTGTGGGCTAAAACGACGAAAAAAACCCACACATGCTCAGAAGCAAGTTATGAGACGGGAGCGCTCGTTCTGGTAAAACTACCGTTGATAATGGAGTAAGCACATTCATCATGCTGTAACAGACAAAAAAGCGCGAATCGTCTTTTACTAACACGGAATCAGCTAAAGCAGCCCCAAGGGTGGCATCATCCGCATGGAACTTCCCCTTTATTGTGCCGTTGTACGTCACCGCGCTTTGCTAGATCATTTTTTAAAAACGATGGTGTGTGGGCAACGTCGTTTTAATGATGAAGTTGGGAAAACGTTGTTTTTTAGACATGGTGAAAAACAACGTTTTCTTTTATGCCGAAAAATGATCGTGTGTACGCGGCATAAGGCTCCGTTTTATGCTAGTGCAACATGTAATATAACTTTGGACACCGAAGGCGTTATTTTCTAAAACTGGAGCGTGCAAAGTCTGATGCAGCTCTGCATAGAAACCAATCGGTGTCCAGGTTTTATTCCTCGTTCACACTGAACGCGGCTTTTAAATTGTGCCTGTTCATTTGAAATTGCATGATTTCAAAGCCGCATTTTAGTCCAACTTTGGGGGCGACTTGAAAGACACCTGTGTTGGTTCATGCACAGATGTCTATTGAAGTTGCTCCCAAAGTCAGCAAATTAGTGCAGGAACTACTTTTGGAGATCTGTGTGATTGGGACAGTGCTGATGTTAACGGGGGGGCTTTTTGTCAGTCTAATGGAACAAGCTGAAGTTAGAAGCTGGCTACCATGCACAGCTGCACCAGTTTTACCCTGTTTCCCCGAAAATAAGACCTACCCCGAAAATAAGACCTAGTGTTATTTTCCAGGAGGGCTGCAATATAAACCCTACCCCAAAAATAAGCCCTAGTTTAAAATGCTTTTAAAATCCTATAATCTACTCTATTATAGTAGTTTATAATGTATAATGTGTGTGTTTCTGTAATATAATTGCGGGGAAGAGAGCTCAGGGGGGTCACAGAAGCGCAGAGCAGCGCTATAACAAAGGTATTTGGCACAGTTATATTACAGAAGTACACACACATTGTACATTATATAATACTGTAATAGGGTGGATTATAGGATTTTACAAGCATTTTAACTCGCTTCACACTGGGGGGTCCTGACGGGCAGAGAGAGAGTGGCGGAGAGAAGACATCACATTACATGGTAAGACCTACCCCGAAAATAAGCCCTACTGTGTCTTTTGTTGCCAAAATTAATATAAGACCCGGGCTTATTTTTGGGGAAACACGGTAGTAAATCTCCCCTATAAAGTTGCATGACAAGTCGCACTAGCGCGTGACGTCGGTGACATAGAGTTGATTTACTAAAACTGGAGAGTGCAAAATCTGGTGCAGCTTTCCATGGTAGCCAATCGGCTTCTAACTTCAGCTTGTCCAATTAAGCTTTGAGTGGAAAAAAACCTGGAAGCTGATTGGTTTCTATGCAGAGCTGCACCAGATTTTGCACTCTGCAGTTTTAGTATATCAACCCAATAAAGTTGCAGCCCATTTATTTCAATCTATGTGACTTTGAAAAGGTTCCTGCACTACTTTGATGTGACTTGCGTGCCAAAGAGTGTAAATTTACATCAAAGTTGCACTCAAAATCATGCAACTTTGGAGTCACACTGGTGTGAACCGAGCCTAGAGCTGGCCATACACGTCAAGATTTATCTTGTTGAGCGCCGCAGGCTGAACAAGAAAAATCGCTCAATTCCCTCATTCATTTCTAAACATTGTGGAAGGACAAATCTTTAGTGCCACCTACGTATTCTGATAGCCAAGATCTGCGTCTGTCAGAATACACAAACGATGGCTGCATTTGATTGGATGCACGTATTCAGCTGAAAATTGTCCACCCAGCTCCTTTTGATAAAAATTGGTTAAACGGTCGACTTTCACAAATAAAGGATCCGGGTGGCTGCACTTTCTTATTCTTCAGAGGAACTCCTTTATTCGATCAAAAGCAGTCCGTAAAAACAGCAGAACTATACATAAGTACACACAGGGAGTGAGAGTTACTTCTTGCTGCTTTTATAGACTGCCTTTTTCTTTTTTTAACCTTTCCCGACATTCTGCCCAATGTGGTTGGGGCTTAAAGTGGAGTTCCACCCAAACATGGACCTTCCACTTTTTGGCATGCTCCCCCCCCCCCCCCCCTCCGGTGACACATTTGGCACCTTTCAGGGGGGAGGAGGGAGCAGATACTTGTGTAATACAGGTATTTGCTCCCACTTCCCAGCATAGGTGGAAGAAGACAGCAGGGACCAGTAAGGACACACAGCACGACTCACTGATTGTCTTACCGAGGATGGCGGCGGCTTCAGCCAAGAATCGAGCAACAGATCGGCTTCCACTGCCAACATCGCGGGCGCCAAGGACATGTAAGTGTCCATATATTAAAAGTCAGCAGCTGCAGTATTTGTAGCTGCTGGCTTTTAATAAAAAAAAATGTAGGCGGTCCTCCGCTTTAAGGGGGTGCAGCCATCCAGATCCTTTATTTGTGCATGTACAGTGGTGAGCTTGGCTGGGCACCCCTTCTATGTTTGAAAATAAATTGCCAGTTTACTTTGACCAGTGGGAGTGTGTGTGTGGTGCCAACAGGGCCATCCACAAAATGAATTTCGTCCAATACAGTCTGCTTAATGTCAAGCCGTGTATGGCAGCCTTAGGCTCCATTCACACCTGGGCATTGTGGGATTGCAGAAAAATGCTTACGATCTCAAAACACACTAGCAGGTTTAGGTACCATTATTTTCAATGGCACCCAAAACACGGTGCGATTTTGCTGTGATTATTATGCGGTAAACCGTGTTGCGTGAAGATTTACACAATGTGATATGCCTGGATTGCGGTGCAACAAGCGACAGGACACCACATTTTAGGTTCCATTGAAAATAATGGCACCTGAACCTACCTTTTGCGATTGTAGTGCATTTTGAGATCGCGGGCCATCCCAAAATGCCCAGGTGTGAATAGAGTCTTAAAGTGGAACCAAAGGCAAAAATACAAACGCTGCAAACAGGCAGACTTTTTATTGCAGAAGAGAAATCAAAAATGTCTTGTGCAATAAAATACACCTACCTGCAGGGAAAACCACATCCAATTCATAATAGTGTAAACCCAGCCTGAATGATCTACATTGACATAGTCAGCACTAATGGGATGCGATTGATCCTGACCATAGATAGGGCTTTAATTGACTAACTTTTTATAGACTGATTGTTACACATTTTTGTAGAACGTTTAACCAAATGAAAGCTGCTAAATAATTGATTTCTATGAGTTTGTAAAGTGACAATGTTAGAGCTCACCAGTATATAGCACTACAAGGACATGTGCTAGAACTAGCTGTACATAGCATGTTGGGACAATTCCTGGATAACCAACCAGCACTTGATGTGAATTGAAAACCTGACACCATTTTTGTCTACTTATGTTTTACTGTTCAGATGCAAAACACTATTTTTGTATTTCATGTGCCAAATGACCTGTTGTAACTGTGATCGCACGTCACACAATTAGCACTTTCTAAAAACGCTTAAGATATCGTATAAAATTCTATCACATCCTACCAATGTCGTTTGTCTTCTTGTATGAAAGTTAGTGAGATTTTAGATGCTTGAGGGCAAGTCCAGCTCCACAAATTCTATACCCTATTAGCCAGATTCACAAAGAGTTACGCCGGCGTATCAGTAGATACGCCGACGTAACTCGGAATCTAAGCCGTCGTAAGTTTAAGTGTATGCGCAAACTGAGATACACTTAAACCTAGCTAAGAAACGACGGCCTGCGCCGTCGTATCTTAGGGTGCAATTTTTCCGCTGGCCGCTAGGTGGCGCTTCCGTTGAGTTCGGCGTAGAATATGTAAATGATTAGATACGCCGATTCACGAACGTACGTGCGCCCGTCGCAGTAAAGATACGCCGTTTACGTAAGGCGTTTTCCGGCGTAAAGTTATTCCAACAAATAGCTGGCCTAGTCAATGTTAAGTGTGGCCGTCGTTCCCGCGTCGAAATTTGAAAATTTTACGTCGTTTGCGTAAGTCGTCCGTGAATGGGGCTGGACGTAATTTACGTTCACGTCGAAACCAATACGTCCTTGCGGCGTACTTTGGAGCAATGCACACTGGGATATGTACACGGACGGCGCATGCCGTCAATCACGTCGGGTCACCAATCATTTCCATAAAACACGCCCCCCATCCTCATTTGAATTAGACGCGCTTACGCCGGCGTAAGTTAGGAGGCAAGTGCTTTGTGAATACAGTACTTGCCTCTCTGACTTAAAGCGGATCTCCACCCTAAAGTGGAGTCCCGCTGATCGGAACCCTCCCCCCCTCCGGTGTCACATTTGACACCTTTCAGGGGGGAGGGGGGTGCAGATACCTGTCTACAGACAGGTATCTGCACCCACTTCCGGCCCTACGATACGGGCAAAGGACGGGTTTTTTCCTTCCTTCCCGTCCGTCCCCCCGTTGTATGCTGGGAACACTCGGCTCCCAGCACACAGCGG
Organism: Rana temporaria; assembly: GCF_905171775.1. Classification (NCBI taxonomy): domain Eukaryota; kingdom Metazoa; phylum Chordata; class Amphibia; order Anura; family Ranidae; genus Rana; species Rana temporaria. The sequence continues at coordinate 213,156,729 of NC_053490.1, forward strand.
GAGCCAATCGGCGGGCGCAGCGCGACTCGCGCATGCGCCGTAGGGAACCGGGCAGTGAAGCCGGAGCGCTTCACTTCCTGGTTCCCTCACCGAGGATGGAGGGGGGAGCAGCAGGGTGACGAGCGATCGGCTCGTCATCTGCTGCGATCGGCGCTGGACTCCAGGACAGGTAAGTGTCCTTATATTAAAAGTCAGCAGCTGCAGTATTTGTAGCTGCTGGCTTTTAATATATTTTTCCCGTGGCACATCCGCTTTAAGGCGGCGTAGCGTAAATACGATAAGCTATGCCGCCTTAAAGATGCGGCGCCCTACCTGAATCTGGCTATATATCTGTGGTCTCCAAACTGCGGCCCTGGGGCCGGATGTGGCCACTTTGCTTGCCTTTATCTCCCCCTCGTGCACTACAACTCCAATGATGGGACACCATTCCTCTCACTAACAGCATCAGTGGGACACTATTCCTCCCAGTGATACCAAAAAGGGGCACTATTTCTCCCATTACAACCAATGATGAGGAATTGCTGTCTTCCGCTGACCACAGTCACCACACAAAGCCTGAGAACAGTAAACTGTCCCTTTGCTTAGAAAGTTTGGAGACTCTCTGCCTAATAAAATAAGAGCTGAGGGCATCTTTTATCATCCAGCTTTTTAGAACTGTTGGAGCCATGCACATTTAGGCTACTTTCACTCTGGAGCGCTGGGTGCGCTCGCGGTAAAACGCCGCTATTTTTAGCGGCGTTTTACCGTTTTGTTTGCCGCGATTTTTGGCCGCTAGCGTTGCAGTTTAAAACCCCGCTAGTGGACGAAAAAGGCTTAAAACCACCTGCAAAAATGCCTCTTTGTGGGCGCTATAGGAGCCGTATTTTTACCGCTCCTACAGCACCTCAAAGATGCGGCTGGCATTACTTTTTTTAGCGTCCCGCTATCGCAGGGCTCCAGTGTGAAAGCCCTCAGGCTTTCACACTGGATAGAAAGGAGCGCCTCTTTGCAGGCGCTATTTTTAGCGCAATAGCGCCAGCAAAGCGCCTCAGTGTGAAAGCAGTCTAATAGTACTACAGATAGAGTTCAGTTTAGGCAAAGGCACATCTGGTTTACATAAAGCCACAGAAAATATCTTTGGGGGAGATAATCTACAGTGAGGTCCCCAGGTAATTGGTTTGACATCCAAGCATGAGAGGTCTTATCAAAAGCACCACCTCCCTGTAGTAATAGTAGAACACAAGAAAATTGGAGTTTTAAGGTGTAAAACAAATTAATTTAATAAACAAGGACAGTTTCATCAATTTTATTAGTACAAAACATGGTTAAAAAAAGTTCAATTAAAACTAACACATAAAGGTTAGGCGGTCATAGTACAAAAGGTGGTAGACTACATGTTTTGAAACTCCTACTCCAGGAGGCTGCGGCCTGTCACCCTGTCACACACCTACAGGAGATTAGGGCCTTTCATGTGATAAAGATCATATGCCCTTTTGTTGACTTGAGGTCATCAATTTGATCTATAAGAGGGAAATAGTTAATCTCAGATGAAGGAAATATTTATCTGGATGACCTAGTTTCGATCAGGCCACACATCACTGAAGTAGATACATAAAGTGGCGCTACCATTGATCCTTATTCCCTTGATCCTCTATTTAAACAGAAAAAGAAAGATTAATTGCGCTAAACCAACAAAAGAAGGGGACGAACATATGTTAAGCAAACATATTGGACATGTGCAAAAGTGCATGTGTTAAAAAATTCCTAGATTAACACTCTGAATTAAACACCAATTAAGAGTCCCATTAGGTCAAGGGGCCAAAGCCACCTGGCCCTACTAGACAATAAAGTACTAGCCCAGTGGGTATTGCCACGAAAAGCCTGACAACAATATTGAAAAAATTAAATCAAACGATAGACCACAGATAAGTGAATAAAGTCCATAAACTTCAATTTAAAAGTAAATGTGATGAATCCAAGTGAGATTGAAGACACCCGTGAAAGCTTCAAGAAGTCCTGATTATAGCACCAACGTGAATCCACCACCGATCACACAGCTGCTTACCAGAAGCCAGGGTCCTGCCGGACCACTATCAACATGTCTTTCCACCGTGGGTATCACATCTGCAGGAAGTTCTCCGCTTGCATTAAGACCATGCCGTGTTAAATGATGAAAAAACACAAAACAGGCTCCACATAGCATAAATCCGGGTAAATTTATTAAAATATAGTAAAAACAAATGTACAACTCACATTTAAGTTGATAAAAACAAGCAGTTGGCCTGTAACGCCGGCCGGACGTATCAGGGACAAGAGCCACTCGTTGGAGAAAATGAAGGGGATGGCGTCCACACGTCACTCACTCCACCCGACGCGTTTCGTGAGAAATCACTTCTTCTCGGGGTACGAGTGGCGTGGGACGCCACCCCTCTTTATAGAAACACCCATTGCTAACAAACAATCGAGCCATAATTACCACGCCTCGCTCCGGGATCGCCGCGCACGCCGGAAGTGTAACTCATTAACATCCGGGTTACTGGACGCTCCGAGACTGCCCATAGGCTACCCAACAGTTCCGCCCAGAGGGGCTGACACCCATGACGTCCGCGTCACTCACCGAGGCAAGGCCTGACAGGACCACCCTCAAAGGGGGCGGGGCTGTATGTGTCATGGCTCGAGTGCTTGAAGCTCACACCAAACATTTAATAGCGATAAATGTCAACCTGTACCCATGCCTACATCTCATGTGTCATGGGGCATCAACAAGTTGTTCGCTCCATGAGGAATTTTTTATTTATAAGGGAATTTAAAAATGAATCAAACCACCTACGATCGTAACCAAGCCTCACTATGGGTCACTCGCACATGCGCCCAACCAACAATAGTGGTTGCGCTCCACAGGGCGTAATGCTAGCCATTTTCGAGGCAAACCCTCCCATATCATAAAGGGATGAATGGGAAAGTCGTGACAGTTTCACACAGTGATCTCGCCATGTTGTTCAATGGCCCAAACCCAAAAATGAACTTGGAGTTAAGGGACATTGTATAAATTAAATAAACTCAATCAAAACATTAAAAATTAATTTAAGTGCATTTGTGAAACATAAATAAATTAACTAGTGATAATAAATCAATTCTAATTGTATGGGCGACCTCAACAGTCAAAATCCCATATATTATTAAGTTACAATTTGTGATCAATATGTGGACCATAAGTGAATCTCCATTAGACCCCTGTTACGGGGAATATTCAATCAAAAAAATTGAAATTAGTGCATGATCAAAAAAAAAAAAAAAAAGGGGGTTAATCCCAATCCATACAATCAACATAAATTAATAAATCTGAGACTAAAAAGAGGGGGGGGGGGGGGGGGAGATTAGCCCTGATACTAGTAAAAGTTATCACCAGACAGTATATCCATAACTAATTTTTCTCATCAGAACAGGAAGTTCAATCACCTGCTAGGGAAGTCTCAAGAGTTAACAACCATGAACTAAGCATTATTTATGAATGCATTGATGTCAGTGTCCACGTTGAGGCCATGGGGAAGATATGTCCTCAATCTATGGATCCAAGCCATTTCGGTTTTCGAGATTTCTCTAATAAGGGAACTCCCCCTCCAGTTCGGTTTGTATTTATCGATACCCACAAACAAAGTCCCCTCGGGATTTCTATGATGAACCAAATCATAGTGTCTCGAAACCGAGTGGTTTGGAAAGCCATTTCTTATCTTAGCTATATGTTCGTTTAGTCTGGTTTTCAATTCCCTCTTGGTCCTCCCTACGTACTGAAGCCCGCAAGGGCATTGGAGTAAGTAAACCACCCCTTTGCTAGAGCAGGTAATGAATGGTTTTACTTGATGGGTCTTCGGCAACCATCGACGACGTCCTCCTCCCACTTGGCCATGAAGAGGTTCGCCAGGCTGGGGGCATATTTGGCCCCCATGGCCACTCCTCGGTCCTGGCGAAAGAAACAGTTGTCGAACCAAAAATAGTTATGACTTGCTGCAAACTGCAGCAAAGTCATAATGAACTCAATCTGCTCTGAAACCAAGGTTGAGTCCTTGGTTAGATAAAATCTCACAGCCTCGAGACCCAGGTTGTGGGGGATTATGGTGTATAGGGATGTCACGTCAGCCGTGACCATCCACACACCTTCCCTGGGGGTTATTCCTGATAGCAGGTTAATAACCTGCTTCGTGTCTCCAATGAAGGAGGGTACATTACGCACCAGAGGCTGTAAATAAAAATCAATGTACTTGCCCACCCGGGACGTGATGGAATCAATCCCACTAACAATGGGGCGTCCCGGGGGGCAAGTTTGATTCTTATGGATTTTCGGGAGATAGTATATCACCGGTGTACGGGGGGCCATTGGTACTAGGAATAAACTCTCCTTTTTGTTTAAAATCCCTTTCTGAAGACCTTGATCTACAATGTTCTCCAAATCCCGTTTGTATTTGATTACTGGGTCACGGCTTAAAGGGGTATATGTGTCAACGTCGTCCACGATGCGGTGCATCTCTGCAACATAATCGCATCGATCTAGGACGACAATGCCACCCCCCTTATCAGCCGGTCTGATGACTAGCGATTTATTAGAACATAGCGAATCGAGTCCGATCTCAAGATCTTTGTTCAATTTGGCCCTCCTGATCTTCATGTTATCCAAATCTTTGAGAACAACGTCCCTGAACACCCTTATACTGGCAGGTAGGGTACCGGGATTGAACAATGAAGCGTTGGATAGATTGGAGTGTCTATAGTTTGGGGCATGCTGGAGACCTTCATTGATTGGGTTCATCAAGAAGTGTCTCTTAATACTCAATTTTCTGGAAAACTTGTGAACATCCATAAAGGTTTGAAATTTGCTCAGATTTCTCGGAGGTGCAAACTTCAAACCCTTATCTAGCAGCCTCTTTTCAGAATCTGTTAGTGTTTGTTGACTCAAGTTGTAAATTCCAATGCCTACACTCTTCTTCTCTTTGGATGCTTTGGCTCTCCTCCCCCCTCTGGTCCCTCTCTTGGTTCTGTAGGCCATGCTGGGCCGTGATGGCTCCTGGGAAAACCCCAATTGTAGGGTGAGCGGGATGGTGGAGGCCCCTGTATGTTTTCAGGTCTAAAGTTCCCATAACCCCTATCTCCTGGTCCAAAGCCAGGTGGGGGAAAGAATCTTTCCCAGCTATTGTATGGAACATCTCTGGGACCGAACCCATAGGGTCCCATTGTGTCTGATAAGGGAAAAAAACGGTTTTGAGTTGGGATATTGAAATCATAACTGCTCTCTCTTCTATTTTGAGGATTAAACTCCATTTGTGTGGAGTTTCTACGTTGAAAGGAGGTAGCTTGATCTCGACCTACTGGAGAGTCACTCCTGTAGTGTTGAAATTGAGGCTCCAATTTATGATTTTTTGATTTGTGTCGGCCTCTAATAGGGGTATTAGATTGAGCCGTATCCTTTTTAGAGTTTCTTAATTTGACTCTGGGTTTCTGCTGAGCCTGGGAAGATGTTGAGGTACCTAGTTGATCCGACCTTTGGTTTGAAACTAATGTGCGCTGTACAGGCACAGGAAGGGTAACAGAGGCTTGTGGAGTAGTGTCCAAACCCTCTCTATCTTCAACTTCTGAGGCGATCTTTTTTTGCCATTTGAATACCAGCCTTGACTTATAGTCATCTAAGTCGCGGTTGTATTTCTTTTTCTTTTTTATTTTCTGGTCTTTCTCCTCTTTTTCAAGGTTTTTCTGTAAGCTGGTAGAGTATTCTTGATATTCCTCTCCTTTTTTGAAAGGAATCAGCAACTCTTTAACCAGCTTGATCTCAGAGTCTAATCTGATCAGTTTGTCTTTCTTCCTCTCCGCTAGAAAGCGCAAGAAGGAAGTGCCAGCATCGTTAAAATATTTGGCCCAACCGATCAGATCAGACTCATCTGTCTGGGGACTGACCTCCCACCGTAGGCTCCTTGGAACCATCCCACTCTTGACATAAGTTTCTAAAAAAACTACGTCCCACTGGGTATGTATTTCTGCTGTCATGAGGTTTTTCAATCTCATGAAGAGCCCACTTACTTCAGAAGTGGTGGGTATTGGGGTGGAATCAAACACCCCTACTGTATTGACTACCCTGTTTGAACGGAAGTCAAATATATCCATGATGACCCTATGGGGAGAGTCACCACTCAAAGCTGCAATTGAAGGTATACAGGAAATGCAAAGGAATTGTTTTGGGAACAACTGCGCTAAGGTAGAAAGTTTGGGATTGACAAGCAGCAATTAAATTGTGTGTAAACAATGTAAATATTAGAAAAAGAAAGATTAATTGCGCTAAACCAACAAAAGAAGGGGACGAACATATGTTAAGCAAACATATTGGACATGTGCAAAAGTGCATGTGTTAAAAAATTCCTAGATTAACACTCTGAATTAAACACCAATTAAGAGTCCCATTAGGTCAAGGGGCCAAAGCCACCTGGCCCTACTAGACAATAAAGTACTAGCCCAGTGGGTATTGCCACGAAAAGCCTGACAACAATATTGAAAAAATTAAATCAAACGATAGACCACAGATAAGTGAATAAAGTCCATAAACTTCAATTTAAAAGTAAATGTGATGAATCCAAGTGAGATTGAAGACACCCGTGAAAGCTTCAAGAAGTCCTGATTATAGCACCAACGTGAATCCACCACCGATCACACAGCTGCTTACCAGAAGCCAGGGTCCTGCCGGACCACTATCAACATGTCTTTCCACCGTGGGTATCACATCTGCAGGAAGTTCTCCGCTTGCATTAAGACCATGCCGTGTTAAATGATGAAAAAACACAAAACAGGCTCCACATAGCATAAATCCGGGTAAATTTATTAAAATATAGTAAAAACAAATGTACAACTCACATTTAAGTTGATAAAAACAAGCAGTTGGCCTGTAACGCCGGCCGGACGTATCAGGGACAAGAGCCACTCGTTGGAGAAAATGAAGGGGATGGCGTCCACACGTCACTCACTCCACCCGACGCGTTTCGTGAGAAATCACTTCTTCTCGGGGTACGAGTGGCGTGGGACGCCACCCCTCTTTATAGAAACACCCATTGCTAACAAACAATCGAGCCATAATTACCACGCCTCGCTCCGGGATCGCCGCGCACGCCGGAAGTGTAACTCATTAACATCCGGGTTACTGGACGCTCCGAGACTGCCCATAGGCTACCCAACAGTTCCGCCCAGAGGGGCTGACACCCATGACGTCCGCGTCACTCACCGAGGCAAGGCCTGACAGGACCACCCTCAAAGGGGGCGGGGCTGTATGTGTCATGGCTCGAGTGCTTGAAGCTCACACCAAACATTTAATAGCGATAAATGTCAACCTGTACCCATGCCTACATCTCATGTGTCATGGGGCATCAACAAGTTGTTCGCTCCATGAGGAATTTTTTATTTATAAGGGAATTTAAAAATGAATCAAACCACCTACGATCGTAACCAAGCCTCACTATGGGTCACTCGCACATGCGCCCAACCAACAATAGTGGTTGCGCTCCACAGGGCGTAATGCTAGCCATTTTCGAGGCAAACCCTCCCATATCATAAAGGGATGAATGGGAAAGTCGTGACAGTTTCACACAGTGATCTCGCCATGTTGTTCAATGGCCCAAACCCAAAAATGAACTTGGAGTTAAGGGACATTGTATAAATTAAATAAACTCAATCAAAACATTAAAAATTAATTTAAGTGCATTTGTGAAACATAAATAAATTAACTAGTGATAATAAATCAATTCTAATTGTATGGGCGACCTCAACAGTCAAAATCCCATATATTATTAAGTTACAATTTGTGATCAATATGTGGACCATAAGTGAATCTCCATTAGACCCCTGTTACGGGGAATATTCAATCAAAAAAATTGAAATTAGTGCATGATCAAAAAAAAAAAGGGGGTTAATCCCAATCCATACAATCAACATAAATTAATAAATCTGAGACTAAAAAGAGGGGGGGGGGGGGAGATTAGCCCTGATACTAGTAAAAGTTATCACCAGACAGTATATCCATAACTAATTTTTCTCATCAGAACAGGAAGTTCAATCACCTGCTAGGGAAGTCTCAAGAGTTAACAACCATGAACTAAGCATTATTTATGAATGCATTGATGTCAGTGTCCACGTTGAGGCCATGGGGAAGATATGTCCTCAATCTATGGATCCAAGCCATTTCGGTTTTCGAGATTTCTCTAATAAGGGAACTCCCCCTCCAGTTCGGTTTGTATTTATCGATACCCACAAACAAAGTCCCCTCGGGATTTCTATGATGAACCAAATCATAGTGTCTCGAAACCGAGTGGTTTGGAAAGCCATTTCTTATCTTAGCTATATGTTCGTTTAGTCTGGTTTTCAATTCCCTCTTGGTCCTCCCTACGTACTGAAGCCCGCAAGGGCATTGGAGTAAGTAAACCACCCCTTTGCTAGAGCAGGTAATGAATGGTTTTACTTCATGTGTTCGACCAGTACTAGTGGAGGAGAAATGGGTAATCTTTCGATCTCGACATTTATTTAGAGAACATACCTGGCAATTTTTGCATCTGTGATAACCCGTGAGATTCTGCCAAAAGATTCTTGTTTCGCTAGGGGGATCCTGAACACTTGGGGCCACACTGGCTCCCAAGGAGGAGGCGCCGCGAAACACTACAGAGGGTCTTGCTGGTAACACGGGTGCAAGTACAAGATCACTTTGCAGTATATGCCAGTGTTTTCTGATTAAACGTTTAATATTTTGGTGTTGAACCGAGAAAGTGGTTATGAATGGCAAAGAGGAGACGTTGTTTTCCTGTTTAGTCTGCACCTTTAACAGGGATTCTCTCTCCATGTCACGGGCGGATCGTACCGCCTGGTCCAATATCAACGGATCATACCCCTTCTCGAGAAATTTATTTGATAGAACGGTTGCCTGGGTATCAAAAACATCAACTTCTGTACAGTTGCGTCTGATTCTGGTATATTGTCCCTGAGGAACTGCCTTTAGCCATGGGCCATAGTGGCAACTGTCGACAGGACAGGTCCCCCTAGCGAAACAAGAATCTTTTGGCAGAATCTCACGGGTTATCACAGATGCAAAAATTGCCAGGTATGTTCTCTAAATAAATGTCGAGATCGAAAGATTACCCATTTCTCCTCCACTAGTACTGGTCGAACACATGAAGTAAAACCATTCATTACCTGCTCTAGCAAAGGGGTGGTTTACTTACTCCAATGCCCTTGCGGGCTTCAGTACGTAGGGAGGACCAAGAGGGAATTGAAAACCAGACTAAACGAACATATAGCTAAGATAAGAAATGGCTTTCCAAACCACTCGGTTTCGAGACACTATGATTTGGTTCATCATAGAAATCCCGAGGGGACTTTGTTTGTGGGTATCGATAAATACAAACCGAACTGGAGGGGGAGTTCCCTTATTAGAGAAATCTCGAAAACCGAAATGGCTTGGATCCATAGATTGAGGACATATCTTCCCCATGGCCTCAACGTGGACACTGACATCAATGCATTCATAAATAATGCTTAGTTCATGGTTGTTAACTCTTGAGACTTCCCTAGCAGGTGATTGAACTTCCTGTTCTGATGAGAAAAATTAGTTATGGATATACTGTCTGGTGATAACTTTTACTAGTATCAGGGCTAATCTCCCCCCCCCCCCCCCTCTTTTTAGTCTCAGATTTATTAATTTATGTTGATTGTATGGATTGGGATTAACCCCCTTTTTTTTTTTTTTTTTGATCATGCACTAATTTCAATTTTTTTGATTGAATATTCCCCGTAACAGGGGTCTAATGGAGATTCACTTATGGTCCACATATTGATCACAAATTGTAACTTAATAATATATGGGATTTTGACTGTTGAGGTCGCCCATACAATTAGAATTGATTTATTATCACTAGTTAATTTATTTATGTTTCACAAATGCACTTAAATTAATTTTTAATGTTTTGATTGAGTTTATTTAATTTATACAATGTCCCTTAACTCCAAGTTCATTTTTGGGTTTGGGCCATTGAACAACATGGCGAGATCACTGTGTGAAACTGTCACGACTTTCCCATTCATCCCTTTATGATATGGGAGGGTTTGCCTCGAAAATGGCTAGCATTACGCCCTGTGGAGCGCAACCACTATTGTTGGTTGGGCGCATGTGCGAGTGACCCATAGTGAGGCTTGGTTACGATCGTAGGTGGTTTGATTCATTTTTAAATTCCCTTATAAATAAAAAATTCCTCATGGAGCGAACAACTTGTTGATGCCCCATGACACATGAGATGTAGGCATGGGTACAGGTTGACATTTATCGCTATTAAATGTTTGGTGTGAGCTTCAAGCACTCGAGCCATGACACATACAGCCCCGCCCCCTTTGAGGGTGGTCCTGTCAGGCCTTGCCTCGGTGAGTGACGCGGACGTCATGGGTGTCAGCCCCTCTGGGCGGAACTGTTGGGTAGCCTATGGGCAGTCTCGGAGCGTCCAGTAACCCGGATGTTAATGAGTTACACTTCCGGCGTGCGCGGCGATCCCGGAGCGAGGCGTGGTAATTATGGCTCGATTGTTTGTTAGCAATGGGTGTTTCTATAAAGAGGGGTGGCGTCCCACGCCACTCGTACCCCGAGAAGAAGTGATTTCTCACGAAACGCGTCGGGTGGAGTGAGTGACGTGTGGACGCCATCCCCTTCATTTTCTCCAACGAGTGGCTCTTGTCCCTGATACGTCCGGCCGGCGTTACAGGCCAACTGCTTGTTTTTATCAACTTAAATGTGAGTTGTACATTTGTTTTTACTATATTTTAATAAATTTACCCGGATTTATGCTATGTGGAGCCTGTTTTGTGTTTTTTCATCATTTAACACGGCATGGTCTTAATGCAAGCGGAGAACTTCCTGCAGATGTGATACCCACGGTGGAAAGACATGTTGATAGTGGTCCGGCAGGACCCTGGCTTCTGGTAAGCAGCTGTGTGATCGGTGGTGGATTCACGTTGGTGCTATAATCAGGACTTCTTGAAGCTTTCACGGGTGTCTTCAATCTCACTTGGATTCATCACATTTACTTTTAAATTGAAGTTTATGGACTTTATTCACTTATCTGTGGTCTATCGTTTGATTTAATTTTTTCAATATTGTTGTCAGGCTTTTCGTGGCAATACCCACTGGGCTAGTACTTTATTGTCTAGTAGGGCCAGGTGGCTTTGGCCCCTTGACCTAATGGGACTCTTAATTGGTGTTTAATTCAGAGTGTTAATCTAGGAATTTTTTAACACATGCACTTTTGCACATGTCCAATATGTTTGCTTAACATATGTTCGTCCCCTTCTTTTGTTGGTTTAGCGCAATTAATCTTTCTTTTTCTAATATTTACATTGTTTACACACAATTTAATTGCTGCTTGTCAATCCCAAACTTTCTACCTTAGCGCAGTTGTTCCCAAAACAATTCCTTTCTATTTAAACAGGGTTTTGTTTTGAAGGGATTGCACACTGATACTACGCTGATTTGTTGGGAAGACCTTGATGGTCCTCTGGAGTTTGTCTCTGTTTCGGGTGATATTGCACAGAGTCTTACAAAAGCTCCAGAAGAAGCCATGATTATGGCAAAATATGTAGGCCCAGATTCACAGAGAGCGGCGTATCTCTGTGCGGGCGTAGCGCATCTAATATGCGCTACGCCAACGTAACATAGAGAGGCAAGTACAGTATTCACAAAGCACTTGCTCCCTAAGTTATGGCGTCGTTTCGTAAATGGACCGGCGTAAGCCCGCCTAATTCAAATTAGGAAGGTAGTGGGCGTGTTGTATTAAAATTAGCCGTGACCCCATGTAAATGAATTCCCGAACGAACAGTGCATGCGCACGCATGCTCAGAATCACGTTGAATTTACGCCCTAAGATACGACGGCTCAATGGCAACAACATGAACGTAACCTACGCCCAGCCCCATTCACGTACGACTTATGTAAACGACGTAAAATCCAACAGCAGTTCCGACGTCCTTACCCTAACATGACTTAGACCAGCTATTTGGTGGTTTATCTTTACGCCGGACGTACGCCTTAAGTAAATGGCGTAGCTTACTGCAACGGGCGCAAGTGTGTTTGTGAATCGGCGTACCTAGGTCATTTACATATTCAACGCGTAAATCAATGGAAGCGCCCCTAGCGGCCAGCATAAATATGCGCCCAAGATACGACGGCGTAGGAGACTTACGTCGGTCGGATGGAGCCAGAATTCAGGCGTATCTCATTACAAGAATAAGGCGCATAGATACGGCGGCGCATCCATGGACTTACGCGGCGTATATAAAGATACGTCGGCGTAAGTCTTTGTGAATCCGGGCCGTAGAGTCTACCCACTTTAGTACTATGACCGCCTAACCTTTATGTGTTGGTTTTAAATTAACTTTTTTAACCATGTTTTGTATTAATAACATTTATGAAACTGTCCTTGTTTCTTAAAGCAGAGTTGCGCCTATTTTTTTTTTTTAAGTCAGCAGCTACAAATACTGCAGCTGCTGACTTTTAAAATAAGGACACTTACCTGTCCAGGGCACCTGCAATGTCGGCACCCAAAGCCGATCTGTCCCTCGGCTTTTGGGTGGAGGGGCCGCCATCTTCAGTAAGGGAATTGGGAAGTGAAGCCTTCACTTCCTGGTTCCCTATTGCGCATGCGCAACTCAAGCTGCGCGATCCCACTGGTTCCTGCTGTCTTCTGGGACATGTGTGTCTCCCAGAAGACAGCAGGGGGGGAAGGCTCCAGAAGTGGTGTAGATACCCGCCGGTGACTCGGGTATCTATGCCCGGAATTGGAAGCAAAATACATGTATTAGACAGGTATCTGCTCCCCCCTCCTCCCTAAAATATGCCAAATGTGACACGGGAGGGGGGAGGGGATTCCAAAAAGCATAAGTTCCATTTTTGGGTGGAACTCCGCTTTAAATTAATTTGTTTTGCACCTTAAAGCAGAGTTCTGCCAAAATTCTTTTTTTTTTTAAGTCAGCAGCTACAAATACTGCAGCTGCTGACTTTTAAAATATGGACACTTACCTGTCCAGGGCACCCGAAGCCGATCTGTCCCTTGGGTGGAGGCGCTGCCATCTTTCGTAAGGGAATCGGGAAGTGAAGCCTTGCGGCTTCACTTCCTGGTTCCCTACTGCACATGCGCAAGCTCACTGATCCCTGCTTTCTTCTGGGACTTGTGTGTCTCCCAGAAGACAGTGGGGGGGACGGAGGAGGGGCCAGACATAGCGAAGATAACCTCAGATACTGCGGCTATCTATGCCCGGAAGTGGGAGAAAATACCAGGATTACACAGGTATCTGCTCCCCCCTTAAAAGGTGCCAAATGTGACACCGGAGGGGGGGGGGGGAATCCAAAAAGCGGAAGTTCCGTTTTAGGGTGGAACTCCGCTTTAAAACTCCCATTTTCGCTTATTTTTTTGGTCTACAGAGGTCCCCGGGTGTTATAAGAAATGATTGGAGTCATTGAACCCTTTATTATGAACCTATTGTTTTTGAAGAACTCCAGGAAGGGTCTTAGTGCACTTCTGGGAGAGGTAAGTGTAATGTGCAAGTGCACTTATCTCCTTGGGGTCTTTTATTTCATATACTACTGGAAAATGTTAGCTCTGCGTCCTTTTCCTTACTATTGGCATCATAGGCGTGCGCACAGGGTGTGCCTGGGCACACCCTAATCACCCTGTGTGGTGCAGATTTCCCCTGAAATATACTGCATTAAACCTGCACTAACGCACAGAAAAATACAGCATTAAACGGCACATAACACACTGAAATATAAAACATTAAACATGCACTAACGCACGGAAATATGCTGCATTAAACGTGCAGTAACACACTTGAATATACTGCGTTAAACATGCAGTAATGCACAGAAATATACTGCGTTAAGCGCGCAGTAACGCACAGAAATAGACCCCTGATATTTCACCAAAGCTCCCTAATGGGGCTCCTAAAATAAAGTAAATATATAATAAAAATGAAAAACAACTGACACTGTCCACTGCCTTACTGACACCATCAGTATACTGTATATACACATGAAAATATGTTTGCGCTTTGGGGTGCACACCCTAATGCAATAGGCTGCGCACACCTATGATTGGCATGCTTTTGGTTCTTGTGCCTAACAGCTCACTGCACATTACGGTAGGGAGAATTTTTTTTTTTTTTTTAAATGGTAATTTTTGTGATTTTGCAGATTATATAACAAAGTAAAACAGCGTTATGAGTGCTTGTTAGAGTTTATAGTCTAAAAGTGTTAAAAAAATAAAAATCTATTAGGATTGGATTTAGCACTAAACAAAGTAGCATGTAGCTCATTATAGGATTACAAATGATTACACAATCGCACAACTGGAATTTTGTTCTGTGTGGCCTGGCTCTTCTATCACGAGACTGATCTTGGTGTGACTCCTTATGCATGCAATCAAACTCTCCCGTATCTCCTATACTTTTGTCCACAATAGTAAACAAATCATCCACACTTGTTAAATTGTATCTAAATCTAAAAGACAATAATGTAACATATTGCAGATTACTAGTCCCTAGGCTGGCAATACATGAGCCAGTGGATTGAATGAAAGAAAATGACTCCATGTGGATGGGGTAATCTCTTTGTTTTCTGAAAGTGGGGAGACTTCACAATACACCGATCAGCACTGCAAACTATAGCCGGCAGCGCTGATCAAGAGAGAATTTTTCAACAGGCTGATTGTACACAATAATAGATCGACTTGTGTACGATCACGCTGCCTATACATGGATTGAAACTTGTCTGGTCCCGGCTGAGCCAGCTGCATTTCGATCCATGTATGGCCAACTTTAGATGTGGTGGCTGCAATCGTTTTCATTGTAGAGACTAAAGCTGGCCATACACTAGTAGATTTTTCTAATGAACATTCATGCAAAACTTCTTATCAGCACATTCAATGACTTGACAAATGTTGTTTGAAAGTATTTAATTTTTTTTTTTTGCTTTTACCATTCACTGGCTTTTACTCCTGCGATCCTGGGAGTGAGCGTCCAACAGTTTTCACACCCTAGCAACAAGGCAGGACCAAGAGCCTTTGGGGGGACCCAATCGGCTTACTGGTATAACAATATTATTGAACATTTTACAAAGCTGCACACTTTTTTTTTGTATTAACCACTTGCTGACCACCCACAGTACTTTAACTTTTTTTTTTATAGCTGTTTTTCCTATGCTGTGATTGGCCCACAGCTCTCACATCGTACCTGAGCCAATCACCAAGAAGGCCTGGCTCGCAGTCTCCTCTCTAATTCATCCCAAAGGTGTTCTATCGGGTTGAGGTCAGGAGTCAGGACTCTGCAGGCCAGTCAAGTTCCTCCACCTCAAACACGCACATCCATGTCTTTATGGACCTTGCTTTCTGCACTGGTCCAAAATCATTTGGTGGAGAGGGGGGATTATGGTGTGGGGTTGTTTTTCAGGGGTTGGGCTTAGTTCTAGCGAAAGGAATTATTTAGGCTACTTTCACACTGAGGCACTTTACAGGTGCTATAGCGCATGTAAAGCGTCTTCCCTATAACTCCAGTGTGAAAGCCAGAGTGCTTTTACACAGGAGTGGTGTTTTTGCGGGACGTTAAGAAAAGTCCTGCAAGCAGCATCTTTGCAACGCTTTGAAGAGCGGTGTATAGAGCGCTCCTAAAACAGGAGAGCAGCGCCATCTAAGTCCAGGGACACCGGTGGTTCCGAGCACTTCCAGATACTCAGGATGGTTCACAGCAAGTGGGGAAAGAGCTCCTAAAGCTCCCCTGGCCATTGAAATCAATGGGCAGCAACGCTTTGTGGGCACTTTTAACCCTTTTTCGGTCACTAGTGGGGGTTAAAAGCGCCCCGCTAGCAGCCGAAAAGCACCGCTTTACTGTTGACGCCCCATTGTGAAAGTACCCTTAGATGTCACCATACCAAGACATTTTGGACAATTTCATGCTCCCAACTTTGTGGGAACAGTTTGGGGACGGCTCCTTCCTGTTCTAACATGACTGCGCACCAGTGCACAAAGCAAGGTCCATAAAGACATTAATTAGCGAGGTTGGGGTGGAGGAATTAACTGGCTTGGAAAGAGTCCTGACCACAACCTGATAGAACACCTTTAGGATGAATTAGAGTGGAGACTGAGAGCCAGGCCTTCTCGTTCACATCAGTGCCTGATCTCACAAATGCGCTTCTGGAAGAATGGTCAAACATTCCCATAGACACACTCCTAAACCTTGTGGACAGCCTTCCCAGAAGAGTTGAAGCTGTTATAGCTGCAAAGGGTGTGCCAACTCAATATTGAACCCTACGGACTAAGACTGGGATGCCATTAAATTTCATGTGCGTGTAAAGTAAGGATGAGCTCCGGCGTGTTCGCATAGAACACATGCAGAGCCCGCCAGGAAGTCGGCACCCGCGCTGCGCTAATCACAGCCAGGCAGACATTGTCCGATGCTCGGCTGCAGAGATCGGGAAATGTCTGCCTGGCTGTGATTAGCACAGCGCGGGTGCCGACTTCCTGGCGGGCTCTGCACATGTTCTATGCGAACACGCCGGAGATCATCCTTAGTGTAAAGGCAGGTGTCCCAATACTTTTGGTAATATAGTGTAGATTTCTATGCAGTAATCGGCGTAGTTTTTTAAGCTTCTATTCAGTTGATAAAACACTTGACTAAGCACAAAAATATTACAAAAAAAGACAATAATGTGTATTTGGTTTTAATTCTGATTCTAGGTTGTAGAATGTGTGAATAAAATGTGCGGGAACGTCTTGCAACTTCTTTCAACATACTTCTGGAATGTCACAAATTGATATCCATACTACTAGCTAACGGTAACCATTTAACACAATTATATACGGCCCTATTGTGATGTTAATTCTACCTCTTTAGCCAGACATTTAAATGTCATGTTAGGAAAAGCACATCATTGATCTAGCCTCTATCCTAGCCAACAATAAGACGTTGCCTGTTTTTGTAAAATCCCGACGATGCTGTGAATGAGCGGAGGCTTTTCCCACATTTTATTCCTGAGGGGAGCACTTGATGAATGAGATCTTTGTGCTCTGGGTGTTTTATAAACCTGAATGCCAGCGGCCTAAGTGATCCGGTTAACCACTTCATGACCAGAAACTCGTGGAAGCCGATACAAAAAAAATGTGGTTTAGCTCTGCCAAGTAATGAAAAGGTTAGCCCCTCGGTTTACATAATGATGGTGCGGAATAATTTACCTGATCGCCCCAGATAGTTTGGGCTTTTACAATGTTGCTATGTGAACAGAGACCATTAGTATGTCCCTTAGGAATTCAAGAAACAATGATCCTACTATTAAGAAGTATTCACGTTTTCCAGAGAGTGAGCTGTGTACACTTACTGGTCATACCGATTGTTCCCTTCTGTTTGAAGTTGGAATGACCCAAGCTGGCACTAACATTTAATTATGTTGGCATACATCTCGTATCTGTGCTTTCTGCTTACAAGGCAAGAAAATAATAGATGTGCTTTGTAACTATCATATGCTTACAATAGCTTTTATTCAAGTCCTTAAAGTGGAGTTCCACCCAAAAGGGGAAGTTCCGCTTTAAGCATGCCTCCCCTCCTCCTCTGCCACATTTGGCGTGTCCTTTCTTTGGGGGGCGTGGGTACCTAGTTTTAACAGGTACCTGCTTCCACTTCCGCTCGGATCGCCTAAGCCAGTGATGGCGAATCAATGGCACGCAGAGCCCTCTCTGTGGGCACGCAAGCTATACTCGAAAGAGCTGGACATAGAAGAGCACACTGACCGGCCACCCCCAGTGCGCATGCTCGCCGCTGGACCGGCTCGTCCAGTGGTGCCGCCGCGCTCCAAGAGTGTTTCAGCCCTCTCTCCTGGCTCCCGATTTCTGGCAGGCATCAGCTTCCTTCTTCCCTTCGGTTACCCTTGGGCTCTCCAAACACCTTCCAAATTTGTTCATATTTGTTTGGTGTGTATTTCACTTTAAGGCCTCGTACACACGACGGGACATGTCCGATGAAAACGGTCCGCGGACCGTTTTCATCGGACATGTCCGCTGGCGGATTTTGGTCTGATGGCTGTACACACCATCAGACCAAATTTCCCGCGGACAGTGAATGCAGTGACGTGGCCGCAACGATGTCGCGGCGACGTGCGCGACCCTGGAAGGTCGAGTGGACATGTCTGGTGAGTCGTAAAGACGACCGAACATGTCCGACGGACAGGCTTCCAGCGGACATGTTTTTTAGCATGCTAAGAAACATTTGTCCGCTGGAAACCTGTCCGATCCGCCGGGAAAATTGTCCGGACGGCCGTACAGACGACCGAACATGTCCGCGGAAACTGGTCCGCGGACCAGTTTCAGCAGACATGTTCGGTCGTGTGTACGAGGCCTGAGTTGCAGCTATTTTTATTTTTTTTTTTGTTTTATTACCAGCGCAGTTTTTTTCTTGAACATTTTGTCAACCTTCCAGGAGACCCAGAGACTCCGGGCCCTTACAGCAGGCGCTGGCTTCATCTATCTCCCAGGTCCCGTTGGAGTCCTTCGTTCATCCCACAGGAGATCCAGGAATTTTTAGCCAGCCCTTCGCCTGAGCTGGCGGGTTTGTGTGTTTCTACACGTGAGTTTCCTTCATGCTCCCATTATTTATCACATTGCTTTTCCACCTGTCTATGCACCTGGCTCACCATGCAAACTGTCTTTTGCCTGTGGAAAGTTTTAATTAATAAATGCTTTTTCTTTCAATGGATTTGCCCTGGTCTCGATCTGGTACAGCGCCCCCTTATTCGCATGTTTTTTATTTTCTTCCAGACACAGCAGAGTGGTGTCACCAGCGGCACAGTGCAACTTGTTTAGCGTTGGCACTTTGAAATAAATAAGTTGGTTTTATGTTGTGGTCTGGGCACTCGGGTTTAAAAAGCTTTGCAATCACTGGCTTAGGGGATCGGAGGGGAAGTTCTCCTCTCCCCCTCCCTCCCTGCAGTCTTTTGGCACACGTCACAGGTCCCAGAAGACTGCTCGACTATTCAGCAGGCGCAGCACGACTTGCGCAGTGTGCACCCATCTGTGAAGCTAAAAGCTGTCACAGCCTGGTGCCAACAGTTAAAATGCAGGTGAGAGGAGAGCACATCACTGGATCCTGGGACAGGTGAGTGTCTGTTTATTAAATGTCAGTAGCTACACTTTTTGTAGCTGCTGACTTTGAATAAACTAAAAAACGACTTAAGCTCCTCTTTAAGCTGGACACACACAGACCAAAATTTGCCCAGTTCAGCAGGACCAGACAAATTTTGACTTCCATATAGCCCTCCCTGTAGCCCTCAGGAACTGATTGTTAGATTGGCTTCTGAAATGGAGTTACTGGGAAAATGTTATTTAATCAGCAACTGCAATGCTGATCAGTTAATTCTGACAGTGGGGAGTCCTCGCTGTCAGATTACAAAGTCCCGACGGGGGTGGGGTTGTTGAATTCCTGCTTCCACCTCGCTTGTGTGGAATCTGTTCTTTTTTTTTTTTTTTGCTGAGCCCATTGTCTGAACAAAAGAAAACGATCTGTGCGTGCCCAGCTTTAGGCTTTGTATACACAATAAGAATATTGGACAAATGATCGTCCATTTTTTTTCTTTTCTTGCTTGCTTTTCATATCGAAAACCAATAAGGTTACTAAAGTTATGCAAATTCTTGTAGGACAATACAACTTCGGAAGTGATGTAATGTATTGGAATGTATTCTTTCAGCATGTGTGGTCTTGGTTATACAATTTCTTTCATACAAATTACACAAAAATCGTTCATTCTGGTATCGTAAAATTGTGGTGCATGCCCCTTCAGATATTTTAGCATGAACATTCATGATCGGCTCTCAGAAGCTGTGTACTAACGATCGGATTATCAGATGATCACTCTGAAAGCAGTATTTTTTGTCCGATTTTCTTCACTGAGTGAGTGAATAACTTGTAGAGCGCTACAAATGTGAACTGAATCGCCTCAAGGTGCTTGGTATCTATTGTCTTCCTTTATCCTTCAGAGGAGGTGGGTCTTGAGTTTTTTTCTGAAGGCCCAATGATTTTCTTCCTTTCGAGTGTTAGCTGGTAGCGCGTTCCACAGCCGGGGTCCTTGGACTGCGAATCTTCGTTCTCCTTTAGACTTGTAATGGGACTTGGGGATTTGAAGTAGATTTTTGTTGGTTGATCGAAGAACGTGATTGGTGTTGTTGTATTTTATTTTCTCGCATAAATATTGAGCGATTCCTTGTGTATGTTTGTGAGTGAGGCAGAGGGTCTTGAATGTGACCCGATCCTTTACGGCTAGCCAATGAAAGGTCCTCAGGGATGGGGTGATTGATTCCCAGTTTTTTTTTACTGTTATCAGTCTGGCTGCCGTGTTCTGGGCGACTTGTAGATGAGAAATCTAGTATTTGGGGAGTCTGAGGTAGAGGGAGTTTGCAAAGAACAGGGTCATCTGACCCCTTCTGTAATTCAATAATTATGGTTCAAATTACGCCTTTCTCTGATGCTAGAGAACATATCGTAAGGTGCTGAATTGTCCTAGCATTTCCCTCTTCACCTGTCAGCGTCTGTATGCCTGAGTGGAGAAGCCACCCCTTGCAGGTTTTTCTTCAACAATGGACATGTACCAAACTATTCATATCTCACTGGCACATAGTACAAAATCTTCTCAGTTGCCAGACAATGCCAGAAGGTCCAGTTCTCCATAGGGCTCTGGTGAAGCTCAAGTTAGCGGATTTTGAGAGGTGAAAGTTCACGGATTTGCTCTTCGAGAGTGGTAGATACCCTCATGATCGCACGGAAGAGCAGCATGAACTAAGTCTACAACAAAGTCTGGCTAAAACCCTGAGAATATGCTACGACAGACGTTTTCTACAGGAAAGCCTGAGTTTGTCATGTCATTCAAAAAGCTCTCGATATGGGCCTGAGCGCAAGCATGCCCAAAGGGCATGTCTCTGCCATCTCAGCCTTTACTCGGACTCAGTGGGCATCTGATTAATTCTTAAATTCTTTAAAGCTGTAGTAAAGCTAAGGCCTCCTAGAGCCCTCACTTTTCTACATGGGTCCTCACAATAGTACTCATCTACCTGGCTTCTCCAAATATCCAAAATGGATATATTGCTATGGGAATTGTCATCAAAGAAGGCTTTCCTGGTAGCAGTAGCCTCAACCAAGAGAATTTCTGAGTTGGCGGCTCTAGGGTATAAATAACCATTCACATACTTCCTGGAAGACAGTTATTCACTGGAGTCAATTTGCAAGGCAGCAACATGGTCATCCACACAAACCTTTATTTCTCATCACCTAGATCTGTCACTTTTGCCAACTGTTAATTTTGGCAAAACGGTTATCTCTTCAGCCAGAGGCCATAATTTACAATGTAAAGGGAGAAACTACACCAATAATACAATTCAATACAAGAGGGTTAGAGCAGTGGTCTCAAAGTACCGGCCCGTGGGCCATTTGCGGCCCGCGGACCAGTTATAAATGGCCCTCAGGCAGGGTGGAAGTGAGGGGAGCAAAAAAAAAAAAAAAAAAAAAAAAAATTTTTTTTTATTTTTATTTTTGAGCTGGTGCCATCTGGTGGTGAGCCGTTGGTATTACAAGTTATTACCACCAGATGTGAGCTGGCGCCATCTGGTGGTGGCCATTGGTATTACAAGTTAAGCATTACAAGTTAAACAGCAATTCTAATGTCATTTTACACTATTTTCACTGCCATATTCTTCCCTCTAATTAGAACCCCCAAACATTATATATATTTTTTATCCTAACACCCTAGAGAATAAAATAGCGATCATTGCAATACTTTCTGTTACGCCGTATTTGCGCAGCGGTCTTACAAGCGCACTTTTTTTGGGAAAAAATTACACTTTTTTTAATTAAAAAATAAGACAACAGTAAAGTTATCCCCATTTTTTTTAATATTATGAAAGATAATGTTACGCCGAGTAAATTCATACCCAACATGTCACGCTTCAAAATTGTGTCCGCTTGTGGAATGCCGACAAACTTTTTTACCCTTTAAAATCTTCATAGGCGACGTTTAAAAAAATCTACATGTTGCATGTTTTAAGTTACAGAGGAGCTAGAATTATTGCTCTCACTCTACCAATCGCGGCGATACCTCACATGTGTGGTTTGAACACCGTTTACATATGCGGGCGCTGCTCACGTATGTGTTCGCTTCTGCACGCAAGCTCGTCGGGACGGGGTGCGTTTTCTGGCTCCTAACTTTTTTAGCTGGCTCCTAGATTCCAAGCAAATTTGTCAAACCCTGACTTACACCAGTGCTGGTGGTAATAATGCGCTCGCTGACACCAGTGTTGGGGGTTAATAATGTGTTCGCTGACACCAGTACTGTTGTTTTTGAAGTTTGAAAGTTTGCATGCGGCCCCCCATGGCATATGAAAACTTGTCTTGTGGCCCTCAGGCAATTTGAGTTTGAGACCCCTGGGTTAGAGGATCCCTGCTCCCATGAGCTTACAATCTATGATCTTTAGTTTACAATAAAGAGAATGTAGCAAGAAAAGTAAAACTACTGGTGGTGTTGTGCTAGCTGGGAATTCTAATTAGGAGATGTTGTCATTAAGTACTGAGATGTAGGGTGAGTTGGTAAATCTCTCTACCAGGATCTATCCCAACTGTATTAGCAGAACACTGTAGTTGGCACACACCATAGTCAACAGAGTAGGGCGTTTTTCACCTGCCTAGGTTTTCTACTTTATATCAAACTCTTTATATATACTCTGCAGGTACACTGGGAACACTTTTTTTGGGATAAAATTTAAAAGTATGGTGAATATTCCAAATCACTCCCACAACAGGCCTCAGAGGGGCCAGCCATTGATCATCACTCTAATGGGTATCCTCCTACACACTTTACACCGGAGTCAGTGACTTTCTGCATTCTTTCAGAGTTTTCTGAAGTTCCTTCTGCTCTCAGTGAACAGATAAAAGTGGAACTTTAAAACAACAAAGTACAAGCAGGCAGGCTATTTATCTTGATACATGTTTACAGTCTTCTTTACAATGTAGTCTCTTGGTACAGAGCCTGTGTGACCGGGTGGATGAACTCCCCGCACATGTATGGGATAAAGCTGGACCGCAGCGTGGAGGGGGGTATGTGTTGACTAGGGTGACCACGTGTCCCGGTTTGCCCGGGATCGTCCCGTAATATACATTTTTGTCCCGTGTCCCGGGAGCCTTCAAACCGGGACAACAGAGAGTCCCGGAATCAACTGCCTACCAGTCTGCCACACTCACTGCCGCTGCTGACACAGTGCCGCTGTAATTAAATCATTCCTAAATCACTGGTTGCTAGGGACCCGCTTGGCGTGTAGCAACCAGTGACGTCACCGTGTCCCGCTCTCTCTGCGGCTCCGACTCCACCCCCATCTCCTCCTCCTCCAGCGGCCAGCCGCAGCAGAGAGAGCAGCAGCGTCACCTACCGCGGCCAGGGCCGTCTTACCGAGTGGGCACAGGCTGTAATCCGCCCCTCACAGGCATCGGCACTTTTTTTATGCAGCGGGAGCGTGCCAGGCCAGCAGACAGCAGGAATTCGGAGAAGGTGGCCAGAGAGGGGGGGAGTTGGATGTAAAAGCTCCCTGACCACCGAAGAGATGAGGTCTGCCTCCCCCCCCCCCCCCTCCCAGAACTTGAATCGTGCGCCGCGCGGCCCGGGCCTGAGGAGTGGAGAACAGGCTGGCTGGGAAGTGGGAACCCGGAAGAAAGACCACCCCCGGATCTAGAGGGAGACTCGGCGCTGCCACACTGCTGGCCATCAGGTACCGTACCAGGCATCCTGTCCATACATGCCAGCACACTGAGAGGGGGCAGGGTGAGCAGAGGAGGGACAGCGCTATGTGGTCTGTCTCAGCCCCCTATTCTGCCTATCAGACCCCCATCCTCTGCCTCTCAGACCCCCATCCTCTGCCTCCAAGACCCCCATCCTCTGCCTCCAAGACCCCCATCCTCTGCCTCCAAGACCCCCATCCTCTGCCTCCAAGACCCCCATCCTCTGCCTCTCAGACCCCCATCCTCTGCCTCTAAGACCCCCATCCTCTGCCTCTCAGACCCCCATCCTCTGCCTCTCAGACCCTCATCCTCTGCCTCTAAGACCCCCATCCTCTGCCTCCAAGACCCCCATCCTCTGCCTCCAAGACCCCCATCCTCTGCCTGTCAGACCCCCATCCTCTGCCTCCAAGACCCCCATCCTCTGCCTGTCAGACCCCCATCCTCTGCCTGTCAGACCCCCATCCTCTGCCTGTCAGACCCCCATCCTCTGCCTCCAAGACCCCCATCCTCTGCCTCCAAGACCCCCATCCTCTGCCTCCAAGACCCCCATCCTCTGCCTCCAAGACCCCCATCCTCTGCCTCCAAGACCCCCATCCTCTGCCTCTCAGACCCCCATCCTCTGCCTGTCAGACCCCCATCCTCTGCCTCTCAGACCCCCATCCTCTGCCTCTCAGACCCCCATCCTCTGCCTCTCAGACCCCCATCCTCTGCCTCTAAGACCCCCATCCTCTGCCTGTCAGACCCCCATCCTCTGCCTCCAAGACCCCCATCCTCTGCCTGTCAGACCCCCATCCTCTGCCTCCAAGACCCCCATCCTCTGCCTGTCAGACCCCCATCCTCTGCCTGTCAGACCCCCATCCTCTGCCTGTCAGACCCCCATCCTCTGCCTGTCAGACCCCCATCCTCTGCCTCCAAAACCCCCATCCTCTGCCTCCAAAACCCCCATCCTCTGCCTCCAAGACCCCCATCCTCTGCCTCCAAGACCCCCATCCTCTGCCTCTCAGACCCCCATCCTCTGCCTGTCAGACCCCCATCCTCTGCCTCCAAGACCCCCATCCTCTGCCTCTCAGACCCCCATCCTCTGCCTCTCAGACCCCCATCCTCTGCCTCTAAGACCCCCATCCTCTGCCTCTAAGACCCCCATCCTCTGCCTCCAAGACCCCCATCCTCTGCCTCTCAGACCCCCATCCTCTGCCTGTCAGACCCCCATCCTCTGCCTGTCAGACCCCCATCCTCTGCCTCCAAGACCCCCATCCTCTGCCTCCAAGACCCCCATCCTCTGCCTCCAAGACCCCCATCCTCTGCCTCCAAGACCCCCATCCTCTGCCTCCAAGACCCCCATCCTCTGCCTCCAAGACCCCCATCCTCTGCCTCCAAGACCCCCATCCTCTGCCTCCAAGACCCCCATCCTCTGCCTCTCAGACCCCCATCCTCTGCCTGTCAGACCCCCATCCTCTGCCTCCAAGACCCCCATCCTCTGCCTCTCAGACCCCCATCCTCTGCCTCTCAGACCCCCATCCTCTGCCTCTCAGACCCCCATCCTCTGCCTCCAAGACCCCCATCCTCTGCCTCCAAGACCCCCATCCTCTGCCTCCAAGACCCCCATCCTCTGCCTCCAAGACCCCCATCCTCTGCCTCCAAGACCCCCATCCTCTGCCTCCAAGACCCCCATCCTCTGCCTCCAAGACCCCCATCCTCTGCCTCCAAGACCCCCATCCTCTGCCTCCAAGACCCCCATCCTCTGCCTCTCAGACCCCCATCCTCTGCCTCCAAGACCCCCATCCTCTGCCTCCAAGACCCCCATCCTCTGCCTGTCAGACCCCCATCCTCTGCCTCCAAGACCCCCATCCTCTGCCTGTCAGACCCCCATCCTCTGCCTGTCAGACCCCCATCCTCTGCCTGTCAGACCCCCATCCTCTGCCTGTCAGACCCCCATCCTCTGCCTGTCAGACCCCCATCCTCTGCCTGTCAGACCCCCATCCTCTGCCTCCAAGACCCCCATCCTCTGCCTCCAAGACCCCCATCCTCTGCCTCTCAGACCCCCATCCTCTGCCTCCAAGACCCCCATCCTCTGCCTGTCAGACCCCCATCCTCTGCCTGTCAGACCCCCATCCTCTGCCTGTCAGACCCCCATCCTCTGCCTCCAAGACCCCCATCCTCTGCCTCCAAGACCCCCATCCTCTGCCTGTCAGACCCCCATCCTCTGCCTCCAAGACCCCCATCCTCTGCCTCCAAGACCCCCATCCTCTGCCTCAAAGACCCCCATCCTCTGCCTCCAAGACCCCCATCCTCTGCCTCCAAGACCCCCATCCTCTGCCTCCAAGACCCCCATCCTCTGCCTCTCAGACCCCCATCCTCTGCCTCTCAGACCCCCATCCTCTGCCTCTAAGACCCCCATCCTCTGCCTGTCAGACCCCCATCCTCTGCCTCCAAGACCCCCATCCTCTGCCTCCAAGACCCCCATCCTCTGCCTCCAAGACCCCCATCCTCTGCCTCCAAGACCCCCATCCTCTGCCTCCAAGACCCCCATCCTCTGCCTCCAAGACCCCCATCCTCTGCCTCTCAGACCCCCATCCTCTGCCTCCAAGACCCCCATCCTCTGCCTCCAAGACCCCCATCCTCTGCCTCCAAGACCCCCATCCTCTGCCTCCAAGACCCCCATCCTCTGCCTCCAAGACCCCCATCCTCTGCCTCCAAGACCCCCATCCTCTGCCTCCAAGACCCCCATCCTCTGCCTCCCAGACCCCCATCCTCTGCCTCCAAGACCCCCATCCTCTGCCTCCAAGACCCCCATCCTCTGCCTCTCAGACCCCCATCCTCTGCCTCTCAGACCCCCATCCTCTGCCTCTCAGACCCCCATCCTCTGCCTCTCAGACCCCCATCCTCTGCCTCTCAGACCCCCATCCTCTGCCTCTCAGACCCCCATCCTCTGCCTCTCAGACCCCCATCCTCTGCCTCCAAGACCCCCATCCTCTGCCTCCAAGACCCCCATCCTCTGCCTCCAAGACCCCCATCCTCTGCCTCCAAGACCCCCATCCTCTGCCTCCAAGACCCCCATCCTCTGCCTCTCAGACCCCCATCCTCTGCCTCTCAGACCCCCATCCTCTGCCTCTCAGACCCCCATCCTCTGCCTCTCAGACCCCCATCCTCTGCCTCTCAGACCCCCATCCTCTGCCTCCAAGACCCCCATCCTCTGCCTCCAAGACCCCCATCCTCTGCCTCCAAGACCCCCATCCTCTGCCTCCAAGACCCCCATCCTCTGCCTCCAAGACCCCCATCCTCTGCCTCCAAGACCCCCATCCTCTGCCTCCAAGACCCCCATCCTCTGCCTCCAAGACCCCCATCCTCTGCCTCCAAGACCCCCATCCTCTGCCTCCAAGACCCCCATCCTCTGCCTCTCAGACCCCCATCCTCTGCCTCCAAGACCCCCATCCTCTGCCTCCAAGACCCCCATCCTCTGCCTCCAAGACCCCCATCCTCTGCCTGTCAGACCCCCATCCTCTGCCTGTCAGACCCCCATCCTCTGCCTGTCAGACCCCCATCCTCTGCCTCCAAGACCCCCATCCTCTGCCTCCAAGACCCCCATCCTCTGCCTCCAAGACCCCCATCCTCTGCCTCCAAGACCCCCATCCTCTGCCTCCAAGACCCCCATCCTCTGCCTCCAAGACCCCCATCCTCTGCCTCCAAGACCCCCATCCTCTGCCTCTCAGACCCCCATCCTCTGCCTCTCAGACCCCCATCCTCTGCCTCTCAGACCCCCATCCTCTGCCTCTCAGACCCCCATCCTCTGCCTCTCAGACCCCCATCCTCTGCCTCTCAGACCCCCATCCTCTGCCTGTCAGACCCCCATCCTCTGCCTCCCAGACCCCCATCCTCTGCCTCCCAGACCCCCATCCTCTGCCTCCAAGACCCCCATCCTCTGCCTCCAAGACCCCCATCCTCTGCCTCCAAGACCCCCATCCTCTGCCTCCAAGACCCCCATCCTCTGCCTCCAAGACCCCCATCCTCTGCCTCCAAGACCCCCACCCTCTGCCTGTCAGACCCCCATCCTCTGCCTCTCTGACCCCTCTCCTCTGCCTCTCTGACCCCTCTCTCAGACCCCCCTCCTCTGCCTCTCAGACCCCCCACCACCACCAGTGACCATACGAGGAGTCAGTCAGACAGCCACTCCATCTCCATTATATGACTCCATATCAAAAGGTGAGCAAATAGGGGCAATTGACACTGGGTGGCAGCATCTGATGGGGCACAGTAGCGACAATTTATGGGCACACTGGCATTTGATGGGGCACAGTAGCGACAATTTATGGGCACACTGGCATTTGATGGGGCAAAATAGCGACAATTTATGGGCACACTGGCCCGCTGATTTCATGATACGCCCTTGCCCCCAAAACTGGCAAAAAAAATGTAAAAAAAACGTCTTTTTTGGGGGGGGGGGGGGGGGGGGGTGTCCCTGAATGGCAGTTTGGAAATGTGGTCACCCTAGTGTTGACCCTTGTATTTTATTGCATCTAATAAACCTGTAAAATGTCTGCACTTAGGCTACTTTCACACTGAGGCGTTTTTCAGGGAGTTAAAATAGCGCCTGTAAAGCATCTGAAAAACACCCCCCCTGCAGCCCCAGTGTAGGAGCCTGAGTGCTTTCACACTGGAGTGGTGTGCTTGCAGGAGGTTAGAAAAAGTCCTGCAAGCAGCATCTTTCGGGCAGTGTGGGAGCGGTGAATACACCGCTCCTCCACCGCCCCTGCTATTGGAATCAATGGGCACCACTGCCCTATTAACCCTTTATTCGGCTGCTAGTGGGGGTTAAAAGTGCCATGCTAGCGGCGAAAAGCACCGCTATTACAGCTGTAAATTGCCGCTAAAATTAGCAGCGCTTTACCACTAACGTCCCCCGCCCCAGTGTGAAAGTAGCCTTAGAGGCTCTTTTTCTTTTCTCTCCTGCCAATCAAGACAGCTGTAGACCCATTACTCGGAAGAAGCCCGGGAGAAGATGTTGGCATGGGAACCTTGCGTATGTAGGAGCAGAGATGAGCAGCTTTTGTTCCACTTTTAGCAGTGTTGCTTGCCCTGACAGCTGCTGTTATCTTGCCAAAATGCTGATCTTGAAGCAAGGCTTGCATTACATGGAGACTCAGAGAAATTGTCTAGACCAGGAGTAGGCAACCTCAGCACTCCAGCTGTGGTGAAACTGTAAATCCCATCATGCCATTGCCTCTGGGATTCATATCTGGGGCTGTCAGAATCTTTCAGTGCCTCGTTGCGCCCGACCGCACCTAAAGTAATGCACGCGCTACTTTAAAAAACGCACAGCATTCGGATCACATAGTACTAATGTACCATGCGATCTGTGCAGACAAACAAATTGTGTTTGCAACCTGCATTTGGGGTGTCATTAAGTTAACAATGAAACCTGCTGCAGATCGCAACTGTGGTGCGATGCGGGAAATGCACACAGGGTGCAGGTTTCCTGCACCACATTCCTGCACCTGTACTGTATTTGACTGCTCTCTATCTCAGCTGCCACTGTAGACAAACTTATCCTTGTTTACCATCTACAATTAATATATAATCTGACACTGACAGCGATTGACCCCTGATACAACCTCAGGGCTAACTCCATTCTGCCGTTTGATTCAAATAAGGTGAGAGCATGCAAATCAGAGAGAGATTTCACATCCTCACCTTTCTCGGCTCAGTCCCAACAGAGAGGCCAAACCCATTTACTGGTCTTTTTATAAACAATATGACATCACACACACAAGCACATTTGATAGGTTCACATTATACATCTTACTCCCACTCACTCTCCCCTCACCCACCCCCTGTGTGGTTTGTCCTTGGCATGAAGCCCTCATTGGTCAGTCCATATAAGGGTCTTTTCCTGTTCCATGTTCTTCTTGCCCTTGTGGCATAAAAGTTCTCTCAGTAAAGCAGACAAGGAGGGGGGTTTTGAAGTGAAGCCATTTAGGAATGCAGTAGGGGGGGGGGGGAAGGGCCGGAGGACACATTTGAAAGATGAGAAGCAGAAGGAGAAAATGGAAGCTGAACTCTCCTTTATCCTTTTGTACATCCATCCAAGTTGAAATATACTTAAAAAAACATATCTGACAAATCTTATCAAGGAAAATCATTTTCTAATACACTCACATACATATGTATTATACCATATATCAAGAAATAAAGGAATATAAAACAATATATAAGAATATAAGAAAATCAACATTTGGCAACATTTAAGTGATTCTCATAATAAAAAGAATAGAATAAAATATTCATTTTATTTTCACGTCCATCACAACACTATTATGAGTATGATTACATGTTGCAACTCATCTTTATAAACTGTGACAACTATGTAATAAAACGTGGCCACTTAACCAGCAACTATCTGACTTTCAATGTACCGTTCTTTCTTTACATGTACTCATGTAGGTTTGTTAAAATAGCTTGTATAGTGGCAATGCTTAGTTATTGTTTCCTAAAAGAAAGGTGCACTAAGTGCAAATTATTGTTGCCCTCAGCTTAGAATGCTGATGGTAGACATGACTGCCAATGATATACTCCTACATTTTATATCATGAAGCACGCCTTTCCTTAAGGTTACATATGAATCATTCATTCTCGGCATACCACATCATGTGAAGTATCATTGTACGTCATCTATGTTCAGTGCGTGTTATTGACGCTTTTAGAATATAACTACAGTCAGCTAATTGCAATGAGGCCACAGACAAACAGGTTGAGCTAGTATTAACTTGTCGACTATTACAAATACATTTTGAGTTGATTGTAACACAGAATTTTTTTTTAGTAACCTGTCATTAAAGATGTTTGATTAGGGTTTCGTAGGCTTCGTGTACACGGGGCGTTTAAAAACCTCTCCTGAACACTGGAGCTTGACAGCTAGTGACCGATAGTTACAAACATCCGTTGTGCCGTGTTTACATGCCCCGTTTGTGTGCGTTTAGCCACATTTGCATCTAGAAGTGTTTTTTACATTGTGAATGGCCAGAAATGTATCTCCATTGAAAATGCCTATAAATGAAACGCGAGTTACATTGTTTGCGCCGTCGGTGGTAACGCCACGTTATTTTTAGCATCGCTTTACTGTTGTTTTTGCAGCGCTCTTCGGCCACTAGTGGAGTGCTTTTAACCACCGCTAGCGGTCGAAAAAGGGTTAAAACTTTTGGTTAGGCAGCACTGACCATTGATTTCAATGGGCAGGAGCGCTGTAGGAGCGGTGTTTACACCGCTCCTACAGCGCCTCAAAGATGCGTCTGGCAGCACTTTTCTGAGCATCCTGCCAGCGCACCGCTCCAGTGTAAAAGCCCTCAGGCTTACACACTGGAGTGAGAGAAGAGGCTCTTTCAGGGTGCTTAGCTGGCGCTATTTTTAGTGCTATAGCGCCTGCAAAGCTCCTCAGTGTAAAAGTAGCCTTAAACGAATGCCACTAAACTCAACTGCCTCTAAACTACTATAAACTACAGGGGCGGCAATCTACGGCCCTTGAACTGCACCCAGCCTGCTGCTAAATGTCCAGTCCATCAGTGCACATGATGAATTCACATTCCGGCCCGCAGACATTTTAACCCCGGTCGGCTTTCTTGGGACAACAACCGATGCGGCTAAGAAGCCACTTGTTGTTATCCCAAGCAGCAAGAGGGGACGTCCTTCCCCAACCCCCCCCCCCCCCCACTGCCTTCCGTGGTTTTCCCAGGCTCTCCCGTCCCACCAGGCGGCCCGAGCGATCAGCGTTCCACATTGTCTCCTGGGAAACATGACACTGTGCTCCCAGGAGACATTGCGGCAAGCTCCCAGATGAGATTGCGGTGCCGGGGAAAGGAGTAGGAACGTCTACTCCCGCGGGAGGGAAAGCCCAGAAGTGGCAGCTAAAAGAGTAAATTTACGGTATTTACATTATAGAAATAAAAATCGATTGATTGGTTATTTAACTTGTTGATAGTGTTCTGCATGTGCCAGGATATAGTTGTTTTTTTGGGTGGAACTCAACTTCAAGCACGTGTTAAACAGTAAATGTTTCTATTTACTACAGTAGGGAAAAAAAAGAGAGCAAGAATGTTTAAAAGTGAGTCCGATGCCATAATTTTCTTGTAATAACTTAAAGTGGAGTTCCACCCATAAATATAACATTACATCAGTAGTTTTAAAAAAAATGTCATTAGTCCTTTACAAATTTTTTTTTTTTTTTTAGATGCCTTCAAAGTGTTGTTGCTAGGCAGAATAGTTAATCTTCCCACTTCCTGCACTTAGGTGCTTAATGCTTCCTAACCTACACCGCACAGACTCCTGGGAATGTAGTGGGTGTAACTTTCCAGGAGTCTGTGCATTCCCCAGTCTCAAAGAATCATGTGACTTGGACAGCACAGGTGCTGAAACCTGATCTGACACTGCTTGTGCAGCACTGAGCATGTGCTAGATTTGCAAGGCTGAAATCCAGGAAGTCATACAGTCTGGCTTCATGATGCCCACACTTAAGATGGCCCCAGTCAATTTCTATTTTATAAAGTGTCTAAATGCTGTAACAACCTAACAAAACGAACCTTAGTTTACAGACTAACTTTACTAGAATACATTAAGCTTGTGTATTACAGGGGTATTTATATTTAGAAAGTGAAATTGTGGCCGGAACTCCGCTTTAAAGTGGTACTCCACTCCCCTCCATGTGTTGTGTTTTTTTTCCTCTTACCTGTATTCCTGGGTTCACTTTAAAACACATACTTGCCAGCACAGTGAATTCTGCATTGCCCTGCTGCAATACTCAGTTTGAATTACATATACCAGGTCCCGAGATACCACCTTGGTTCTTTTCAACTGGCTGCTCCATCCTTCCAGCTGGGCTTGTAGGTCTGTCTGTGCCACACCGATTTAATTTCCAGGCTGTGGGAGATCAGTCTCTATAGGGTGAGTCTGTCTGTCTTTGGGCTCTTGTAGCACCTCCAGGTATGGGGCCAGTTTGTAGACTCTACAATGACTGGTTAACAGTTTATTGGAGTTTTCATTTAATTCAACTTTATTTATTTTTTTAATCGTTCATTATGTCTTTTCTGTGATATTTTGTCAGGTCAAATGTGTGTGTATATGTACCACCAAGCACCCTGCAAATTCGGGTGTTCTACGAATTCCCGAATGGGTGCTGTCCGGGGCCAAACTGATGCTTGGCTCGGACAGTTCACCCATCTCTAGTGCTAAGTTTAAAAAGCTAAGTGTTTATTGCTACTTAAAGGGGTTGTAAAGGTAAATGTTTTTTCACCTTAATGCATCCTAAGGTGAAAAAACATCCGACGGTACCGCCCCCCCCCCCCGAACCCCCGTTTTACTTACCTGACCCCTCGAAAGTCCCGCACCTGTCCACCTGATCCTCTTCAATTCCCTGTCTGGCCGTTGATTGGCTAGGCTGGACGGATTGATAGCAGCGCAGCCATTGGCTGGCGCTGCTGTCAATCACAGCGGATGACGCGGTGCGCCGGGGGCGGGGCCGAGTGATACAGTCAGCGGCTATGCCTGCCGCTGTAATCACAGGAGCGTGCTGGCAAAAGCTTTCCACCATGGGAGCTCGCTCGCATGAAGGTGGAAAGCTTTTGCGAGGAGGAGCCGAGACAGCCACCGAGGGACCCCAGAAGACAGGGTTAGGGGACACTCTGTGCAAAACGAGCTGCACAGTGGAGGTAAGTATAACATGTTTGTTATTTAAAAAAAAAAGTTTGCGTTTAGTGACCCTTTAATGCAGCTGTTGTTATAGGCAGGAGCCTGTGGCTGGACCACTCTTCCCGGGAGAAGCCAAGGCAGCCAAGATCGAAAAATATTGATTTTTGGCTGCAAAAGGTCTCTCCTCAGGATACATTATTCATGGGAATGCTTGTATTGATGTGTGCCCTTATCTTCACCTGTGACCTCGAACTGTCTACACTACAGTGACTAAAACGAGGAAGTCACAAGCGACAGAAAATACGTTTATTTTTGCAGGATAGTTTAATTTAATTACTGTGTTAGAGCAGGAAAGCCCAGGGAAATACACTGAACATGCTAGGTGCATTACATGTCCCAACTTCCACAGGAATGCTAAGGTATTCCCCAGGAGCAACTTCCACGTATGACCAGATAAAGAGAAGTTTGGGCTGGCCTGCTCAGGGTGTTGCCCTTGTAAGCACACTGAGTGAGTCGTAGTAAAATACTGATATACACATAAAAGCGGTCTGTCTGCCCAAAGCCAACAATACCAGAGAGCTAAACTGCCTAGTAAATTTTCTATATCTCCAGTGCAGTCCATTGGCTGAGGCAAATAAGTCTTTACACTTGCCATAACTTGCCTTTCAGTTGTGTTTTTAACCACTTGGGATCCGCCTGCCGTCAATTGACGGCTACAGTGCGGATCCCAATCTCCAAACTGCCGTCAATTGACGTCCGCCCCTTAGGGCGGTCCCCGCGCGCGCTCCAGAGCGCGCTGCGGGGAAAATCTGTGTTGGCCGTGTCCCTCGGACACAGCCAATTACAGATCGCCGCGAACGGCCAATCAGAGTGGCCGTTCGCGAGGCGATCTGTGCGGCCAATGAGAGAGGATCTCATATGTAAACATATGAGATCATCTCTCATTGCCGTTTTACACAGAGACAGCGGTGCTGTCTCTGGAGAGGAGACCGATCTGTGTCTCTTGTACATAGAGACACAGATCGGTCACCCCCCCAGTCACCCCCCTCCACCTACAGTTAGAACACTAAGCAGGGATACATTTAACCCCTTCCTCACCCCCTAGTGTTAACCCCTTCAATGCCAGTCACATTTATACTGTAATTAGTGCATATTTATAGCACTGATCGCAGTATAAATGTGAATGGCGCCAAAAATGTGTCCGATGTGTCCGCCATAACGTCGCAGTCCCATTAAAAATCGCAGATTTGTAAGCGCTATAACTTTTGCGCAAACCAGTCGCTTATTGCGATTTTTTTTTTTTTTTTTACCAAAAATATGTAGAAGAATACGTATCGGCCTAAACTGAGAAAAAAAAATGTTTTTTTTTTTTTTTAAATTGGGATATTTATTATAGCAAGAAGTAAAAAATATTGTATTTTTTTCAAAATTGTCTCACTTTTTTGTTTATAGCGCAAAAAATAAAAACCGCACAGGCGATCAAATACCACCAAAAGAAAGCTCTACTTGTGGGGAAAAAAGGACGTCAATTTTGCTTGGGAGCCACGTCGCACGACCGCGCAATTGTTAGTTAAAGCGATGCAGTGCCGAAAGCTGAAATTTCACCTGGGCAGGAGGGGGGTATATGTGCCCAGTAAGCAAGTGGTTAATGTTTTTAATAACGGGGGGGCTACAAGAATCAAAACACCCAGGTGGGCAGGAATAATGAAAGCCAGTGAGCCTTCCAGGCTGCCCCTTAAAATGAAATATCACTGGAGCAAACCTTAAAGTGGTTGTAAACCCTTTTTGTTGAATTTTACCTATAGGTAAGCCTAGAATAAGGCTTACCTATAGGTAGTGGAAATATCTCCTAAACTTGCGCTGTTTAGGAGATATTTCACTTGTAGTGCACCAGTAATGTAAACAGCGCATGCGCTGAAAAGAAACAAAACTCTGCGCCGTTTCTTCCCTGGCGGCTCCTGTGTGCATGCGTTGGAGTGACGTCATCGCGGCTCTGGCCAATCACAGCACCGGAGCCGTGATACCCTGAAGTAACCGCCGGGAGAGATGTCTGCGGCTGGAGGGGGAGACGAGGGTGGCTTCGGGGGCTTTGATTTAAGGTAAGTAATTCATCATGAGGTAGTATGCTAGAACAGCTTTTAGGAGCATTAGCATTTTATTAGTTTTTACAGTTTGTGGCGGAGAAAGGCGTGAGAGGTGAAGAGCAGTACGTATAGTAAGGGAGCGGTCTGTACAGACAGGCGCCCTCACTTGCCGACGCTCACTGTCATTGTCAGCTTGATTGTCGGCTATTTTTCTTCTATAGTTAATAGCTAACGGAAAGGAGCTGTCATTCCATCACGCCACGTAATTAACCGAAGGGGCGGGGTCATCGAGTGATGTCACTGGGCGACCCCGCCCCTTTGTTTAACATAGCTCCTTCCCAAAGCTATGAAGTATAGAAGAAAAATAACCTACAATTACATTTAAAATCTGAAAGTGACAGCATAAGCAAGTGAGGGAGCCTGTCTGTACAGACTGCCCCCTCACTGTGTATACTGCTCGTCCTGCCAGTTTCCTTGCACACACTGCTCCCCCCCCCCCAAAGAGGACCTGTCACTTATCTGCTTTCACATAGGTCCCCTATGTGATAGCAATAAAATCATAGGTAAAAAAAAACAAACGCATGAATAGTAAACAAATATATTTTTTGCCTCCCCCCACATAAGCTGCATGATTAATCTTTAAAAAAAATATTGAATCAACCCCCCTCACTATCTGGACTGACATTTCCCGATTCTAGTGCACAGCCAGAGCTGTCAAAGAAAAAAAAAGACATTCCTCAGCGCAGAGAGATAGAAAAGAGACTTTAGGGCAGATCCACGTAGCGCGGCGCATTCCTCCGTCCGGCGTAGCGTACGCCGCCGTAACGTATCTCTGATACGCTACGCCACCGTAACTTACAGTTTTTTTTTGTATCCTAAAAAGAATTTACGGCGGCGTAGCGTAACTTAGGCAGCGTAAGGGCGCGCAATTCAAATGGATGTGATGGGGGCGTGTTTTATGTAAATACGTCTTGACCCGACGTAAATTACGTTTTTTTTTTCAACTGCGCATGCGCCGTCCGTGGGGGTATCCCAGTGCGCATGCTCGAAATGAAACCGGAACAAGCCAATGCTCACGACGGTGACGTCATTCTACGCAAAGCCCTATTCGCGAACGACTTACGCAAACGACGTAACATTTTCAAAATTTGACGCGGGAACGACGGCCATACTTAACATAGGATACGCCTCATATAGCAGGGGTAACTATACGCCGAAAAAAGCCTTACGGAAACGATGTAAAAAAATGCGCCGGCCAGACGTACGTTCGTGGATTGCCGTATCTAGCTAATTTGCATACTCAACGCGGAATTCGACGGAAACGCCACCTAGCGGCCAGCGTAAATATGCACCTACAATCCGACGGGGTACTAAGACGTACGCCTGTCGGATCGAGCCCAGATTCAGTCGTATCTTGTTTTGTGGATACAAAACACAGATACGACGGGGCATTTTAAAAATTACGCAGCGTATCCATAGATACGCCGGTGTAATTCGTTTGTGGATCTGGCCCACAATGTATATCTCGCTTCTTTTAGATCAAAGGGATCAACTTTGGTCTGTAAAACTCCTTTCACACTGACAGCACCCGCCGTTAGTGCTAAAGCACCGCTTGTTTTAGCATCGTTTTAATGGCGCTTTAACACTGTTTTAGCGGTGCTTTTCGGCCACTAGGGGGGCAGTTTTAACCCCCAATTTTTTTTTAAAAACTCCAGTTTTGCTGTGCTTTCAAAACGCTTTTAAGGTGATTTGGAAGGGCTGCCCATTCATTGCGATGGGCAGGGCATTTTGGGAGCACTAAATACAGCGCTCCCAACCCACCGCAAAGATGATGCTTACAGGACTTTTGGTAACATCGCGCAATTGCACCGCCCGAGTGTGAAAAGTCACATTGCAGTGAATGGGAGGTGGCTTTCAGGCGCTTAGCAGAGGCTATTTCTAGCGCTAAAGTGCCTGAAAAGGGGTCCTAATTATCTCAGTCTAAACCTTTTTCTGACACCTGCTGCTTACAAGTTAAAATCAGTATTTTTTGCTAGAAAAATATTTAGAACCCCCAAACATATATATATATATATATATATATATATATATATATATATATATATATATATATATATATATATATATATATATATATATATATATTTAGCAGAGACCCTAGAGAATAAAATGGCAATTGTTGCAATATTTTATGTCACATTTGCGCAGCGGTGTTTCAAACACAATTTTTTAGGAAAAAATTACACTTCCATGAATTTAAAAAAACTAAACAGTAAAGTTAGCCCAATTTTTCAGAATCGTGCAGCTCTAATGTAAACCAATAATTTTACTTGAATGGTTAAGTGGATGAAAAAACTGATTTAAAAATACTGATGAAAAACTGATGTTAACTGATCCGTTTTTTCTTTGAAAAAAACGCGACTGAACTGATGAAACGTACTGAAGGCATGTGTGAAAGAGACCTTATTTCCACATTGCTGTTTCATATGTTTAGACCAAGACAACATATTGCTTTGCATAACTTTTTAAAACCACAACAAACACAAAAAACCTGTAATCTAGTAGTACATCTGTTTAAGGTGTGGCTAAACAGACGGTTTAAACCTATAAACAGTAATTTTATGCTTTTGACAGTTGTAAACCTTTGGGTTCAGTTGTGAATAAAAAGATTGTCAGAAGACACCAGACATAATGCTAGCAAAGATTTCCATCTTTGATTTAGGTTGGTTTATTAAAGGCAATTAGCGTGTTTACTTTGTAAGGAAAGTTGCACTTTTTGAATCTAAAATGGAGGGTCAAGTAATACAAAAGGTAATAATTTCCAGATGCGCTGATGGAAAAAGTAAAAGTACGGTTTATTAAGAGGAGGTTGGATGGGCGTTCCTTAAGAGGACCGCTTTAAAGCAGGCAGAGTCAGATATAGCTGGACAAATTGGGGTAGGGAGTTCCAGAGAATGGGTAAAGGCTCTGGAGAAGTCCTGGAGGTGAGTATGGAAGGAGGTGACAAGGGGGGTAGAGAGCCGGAGAACTTGGTAGGAGTGAAGACGATGGTTTGGGTGATACTGTGAGATGAAGTTGGTGGTGTAAGTGGGGGGGGGGGGGGGGGCAGAGTTTTTGATGGTATTAGTATTCAGAATTTTGTTCATTGGGCAAGCAGAAGCCATAGCATTGGACACTGAACAGTTCATAAGCTTGAGCAGTGGC
Organism: Rana temporaria; assembly: GCF_905171775.1. NCBI lineage: Eukaryota > Metazoa > Chordata > Amphibia > Anura > Ranidae > Rana > Rana temporaria. The sequence continues at coordinate 213,195,512 of NC_053490.1, forward strand.
GGCTGGTGTTTTTTTTGGGGGGGGCGGCAAACAACCACCCCCAGGTCGATCGGTCAGTCATCCAGCCCTGCACTTACCCCATCTATGTCGCAGGCGGGCAGCGCTCCTACTGGTGGCAGCTTCCATTGTGTATCCTGCTCCTCTGCATTACGGCAGCTTCCACCATGTGTCTCCTCTCTCCTCCTCCTAGGCATCCAGTAGGATCGCCTGTCCTTTCAGCCAATCGGGTGACGGGTCTAAAGTCCTGCTTCCTGATCTGCCAGGAGGGGGATGTATATTTGCTATTGTCACACAACTGGTGGGCTCAGGACGCAGTGCTCTGTGCCCAGAGCCCACCCTTTTTTGAAGCCTATGAGAGCCTCTGGCTTCAATCACATGATTAAAAAAACAAACATTGCAATCCATGATTTTGGAGTTCTGCATGTAGATTAATGGGCCGGATGCATGGATTGGGGGGGCACCCGTGTGCCCCTAATGGACAGGTCGCCACTGAATTTGAGTCTGGCAGCAGCATGCATGATGGACTGAAGTTAGGATAGTCTATGTAAAGGTATTCCAAAGAGGAAGTGGTGTGAATAGGTACAATGGAAAAGACACATGGTGGAAAGGAGAAGTGCTGCTCACCCCGATAAATAGAAAATGGGAAGGTCCCCCGGTGGGGTTTATAGGCAGAAAATAGAGAAAATTAACAAGGTGTATGATGAAAGGTTTTATTATATAAAATGTAAGAAGTCATAAACAGTTGAGATACGAGCTTTGGTATACAATATTGTACAATATACATACACAGTAATGCAAGCATAGAGATTGTCATACAACTGGACATGTACAAGTTTGAGAAAAATTCTGACACGTTTCGGCCTCTTGAGGGGGTCTTCTTCAGAGGTTTTTGATGCTGCTGTAACAAAATGCATGAATAAACCAAATTCTTCCTTGGGGTCGCCGCCTGTGTTGGGAGGTGTATTTGGGATCCTCTGTGGATTACTTTTTAAAGAAAACTCTGGTTTAAGTTATTCAGGCTCACACGCAGTAATTTGGTAACTATGCAATTTATATTTAATTATATATCTTTTTCTTCCTCAGTAATTTGTAGAAGTAAAGTTTGTTTATCCATGCATTTTGTTACAGCAACATTAAAAACCTCTGAAGAAGACCCCCTCAAGGGGTCGAAACGAGTCTGGATTTTTCTCAAACTTGCACATGGCCTATGTCCAGTTGTATGACAATCTCTATGCTTGCATTACTGTGTGTGTATATTGTACAAGATTGTATACCAGAGCTCGTATCTCAACTGTTTATGACTTCTTAAATTTTATATAATAAAACCTTTTATCATACACCTTGTTCATTTTCTCTAATTTGCTGCCTAAAAACCCCACCGTGGGAACCTTCTTATTTTCGTGGTGTGAATAGGTTAGGTGAGATAGAAGGCCTGTTTCACGCAGGCTTCAGCTTGTATAAGAGTAGTGTGAACAGCAAGCTTTGACAATACAACTGCAGACCATTCAGCAAACTTTGTGGAAGCTTTTAACTGCTTGCCGACCAGTGCACGACTATATACGTCGACAGCATGGCACGGACAGGCAGAAGGACGTATATATACATCCCCTTGTGGACGCGCATGCCCCGCCGCCAGCTCTGTGAGCCTGACTGCGGGTCCTGTGGACTCGATCGCCGCAGGGATACCCGTGATCGTCTCACGGTGAGGAAGAACAGGGACATGCTGATGTAAACAAGCTTTTCCCCGCTCTGCCTAGTGACAATGACAGTGATCACTGCTTCCTGTAATCGGAAGCGGTGATCACTGTCTTGTCACACAGAGCCCATCCCCCCTACAGTAAGAATCACTTACTAGGGCACACTTAACCCCTTCAGCGCCACTTAGTGGTTAACACCTTTACTGCCAGTGTCATTTTCACAGTAATCAGTGCATTTTTATAGCACTGACCGCTGTAAAAATGACAATGGTCCCAAAAATGTGTCAAAAGTGTCCGATGTGTCCGCCATAATGTTACAGTCATGATAAAAATCGCTGATCGCCGCCATTAGTAGTAAAAAAAACAATATTAATAAAAATGCCATAAAACTATCCCCTATTTTGTAGACGCTATAACTTTTGCGCAAACCGATCAATAAACGCTTATTGCGTTTTTTTTTTTTTTACCAAAAATATGTAGAAGAATACATATCGGCCTAAACTGAGGGAAAAAAAAGTTTTTTTTATATATATTTTTTGGGGGTATTTATTATAGCAAAAAGTAAAAAATATTGCATTTTATTTTTTTCAATTGTCGCTCTATTTTTGTTTATAGCGCAAAAAATAAAAACTGCAGAGGTGATCAAATACCACCAAAAGAAAGCTCTATTTGTATGAAAAAAAGACATCAATTTTGTTTGGGAGCCACGTTGCACGACCGCGCAATTGTCAGTTAAAGCGATACAGTGCCGAATTGTAAAAAGTGGCCCGGTCTTTAACCAGACAAATGTTCTGGGGCTTAAGTGGTTAAAAGTTAAGTTCACCTTTTGAAACATGTTACAGATGCATCGCCCGCCCCCCCCCCCCGATCCCCCATTCTGACCAGCTAGCAAGGGATCTCCCCCCCCCCCCGCCCCCAGCTGTCACAATCTGCAACAAGCGTGTGAATCTGTGAATGGGAAAACTACAAGGTCGGTTTGTAGTTCTCAGTGAGCTACCAATAGGCTGTTGAGCGCTGTGGTAGATTATTAAAGAGGAAGTAAACCCTACTTTCTCACTCTTCTTCTTCTTATTATTATTATTATTATCTTATCTTAATACTTTGTACAAGTGGAGCAGACACAGACCTGTCATCTGCTGAGTAGGTGGATCTGCTTGGCAGAGTCTACCCATGTGAAAGGGCCCTAAGGGGGGTGGATTGTAATGTAAAGGGGAATTGTGATGTAAGAGGTGCTCTGGGAATCCTGATATAAGGGGGTCTCTACTCACCAAAGCCTTCACTTACATCAGAGTCCCCCTTTATATTACAGTCCCCAGAGCTCTCTCTTTACAATAGTGTGCTCAGAGGCTGGCGAGATAGGAGAGGAAGGGAGGGACGATTTTCTTACCATAAATGGAGGCTTGGGCTCTGGAGTTCCGCCACTGTGGTCAGCAAAAAGGCCTACTAGCCTGTGCTATAAATACACATAGGCTAGCAGAACATGCTTGGGCTTGTAGTGCACCATACCAGGGAAATTCCAGTGCCCTGTGTTGGTAGAGAAGCTCTGGAGGTGACAACTGACAACACACTATCCCCTCAATGACTGACCCACCTGTGTGCTGCTTTGTTTTCAATCACTGAGATGTTTGATTAGGAAGGAAGACGATTGGCTGTCCTGGAGAGCTGTGGATCCCCCGGGGAGGGTTGCAGCATCCATGGCACATGTTGGCCTTTCCTCCACTATCTACCTGCAGGCTGTTGGATTTTCCCTTAGGGAGGCACTGAGCATCCAGGCATTGGAATATGGCTGCGGGACATACAGGAGGAGATCCTGCTCTCTCTAATTCTTTCCTCTCCTGTCCGTGTGAGGAGGGGGGTGGGCTGTCAGTGCGTGGTCTGGGCAGTGTGACAGAGTGTAATAAATACTCTTTGCTCATAGCTGTAGCCAGCAACCCCCCCCCCCGGAGCCACATCCTGGGCTTTTAGGCCACAGTGGTGAAACTCCAAGGCCCTGGTAGTTCTGCCACTGTCTCACAGCAAGTCGCCTGTCTTCAACCTTCGGACTGCCGGTGACTTGTCCTGAATGTTCCCCTATGGGGGAAGTTCCTCCACTGACTGCGCAGGCGCAAACTTCCCGACGGAAATCCCCGAACCTCGCCCGGCATCCAGGCTCATTCTTTAACATCCCCGTGGATTGGAGGATGTTAAAAAAAGAGCCAGGAGGCCGAGCGAGCGAAGCGAGCCGTCCGAGCGCAGCGAGGACGTGAGGCCGACTGGCCACTTACCTCACTATCCACCTCGCCCTGGATGCCGGCCGCCGTTCGGGGATTTCCGTCAGCAAGTTTGCACCTGCGCAGTGCTTGAAGGAACTTTCCCGATGGCTGGAACCATCTCAGCGCATCAGTTCGCGCATGCGCTGGAACTTCCACGATAGCTGGAACCAGCATGTCAGATCACCGGGATGAGACAGAGAAACCGGAAGTGAAGGCACATGACCCGCCAATCACACACCATAGCAGGGAACAATTCTATAGAGGGAGTGTTCAGGGCACAGAGCTCTGCGCTCCAAGGACTTTCTAAAGCAAGCCAATAGAGCTTCTTGTTTGCAATATACGTGATTGCATTTATGTTAAAGGGGTTGTAAAGCTATGCATTAAGGTGAAAAAACACCTTGCACTCTCGGAGAACCCGTTTTACTTACCTGAGCCTCCAATTTTCCGAGGGAGCGATCCTGCGTCGTTCTCCCATGGCTGATCGGCTCTACATTGGATAGATTGATAGCAGCGCAGCCATTGGCTCCAGTTGCTGTCAATCAAATCCAATGATGCAGCCGCCGGGGGGGCGGGGCTGAGTCATACAATCGAACAGGGCCTCGACAATCCACCGGGGATCAAGGTGACCGGACATTGAGAGTTTGTCTGTTGGCAACCTGTCAGTCGGTGACCATTTTGAGAGCTACCTGAGGGAGATTCAGGCACTAAATTTACTAAGGAGGATTTACCTCACGATCTACATTCTGGAGAAGGGGCCTGTGGCAGAGGTCCCGTTCTGACCCTTTTTTTCTACTAAGTCTGTGGTAGAGACTTATTTTCTCCTCAAGATTCCGAGTGATACTCTGGCTGCCAGGTCGGTGTGAGAGGCCTGTCCAGGTACACAATACCCACTCTGACTGGAGTGGCGACATAAAGAAAAGTGCTGCTAGAAGCAGGACTGCTTCTGTATTGTTCAAGCCTGAATCTTCTACGCTTCTTCTCTTCACCTTTCTTTTCCTATATACCTCAAGTTTACTGTTCTGCCGTGTTGGGTGAAATAAAGCACAAGAAAAAGACACCTGCTGCTTGGACATTCCGTCATTGCTCTCATCATCATCATCATACCCCTAGACGCTCACAGAGGTAACACGCCATCCCTGTTCTATCCAGCGGCTCCTGCGGGAGTGAGCGCTACACTATTACCTTTTTGTTTATGATGGTTAGCGTTGGGGGGGGGGGGGGGGCTGCCTATGGTTGTGCTGCCACTCCCCTCTATCCACTAACTCACTCACTGCCCAAGAGATTGCCAAATTACTTCAAAAACAAGCTTAATGCAT
>NC_053490.1:213200876-213210876 GCF_905171775.1 Rana temporaria
CGTTCTACTCGGACCTTTATAAACCGGCCGGTTCTCCCCTTAGCCCGGCAGGGAAAGAGTTTCTGGCGGAACTACCCCTGCCTTCTCTTACGGAGGAGCATAGGGACCTTTTGGATTCCCCGTTCACGCAGGAGGAAGTATTAGCGACCATTAAGTCCCTGAAGTTAGGCTCCTCCCCGGGGCCGGATGGCTTCTCCACGGGGTACTATAGGAAATTCGGCACATGTTTGGCGCCCCACTTGACGCGACTGTTCAACTCTCTCAGGGATGGAGCCCGGCTGGGAGCTGATTTAAACTCGGCTTACATTTCGGTCATACCGAAACCAGACAAGGACCCTAGCGAAGTGTGTAATTACCGCCCTATATCTTTGATTAATAACGACATTAAAATTATGACAAAAATCTTAGCAAACAGACTATCGAGTTTCATAGCATCTTATATACACAAGGATCAGGTGGGCTTCATCCCTGGGAGACAGGGAACGGATCAGATCAGACGCGCCATTGATGTAATCTCCCTACTTAAATCACAATGGGACGGAGGGGCACCCCAAAAGGGTTTCCTGCTGTCCATAGACCTCCACAAGGCCTTCGACTCCATAGACTGGGAATACTTAAACGGAATTCTGGGTAGATGGGGATTTGGCCCTAGCTTCATTAGCCTCATACAGTCACTTTACTCACGCCCCTCTGCACAGGTACGCCTCATGGGCAGATACTCGGAGACATTCGCCATAGGCAGGGGAACCAGACAGGGGTGTCCGCTCTCCCCGCTTCTTTTTGCGGTGGCCATAGAGACTCTGGCAGTAGCCCTGAGAGCAAACCCGGACGTCAAGGGGGTTACATGTGGTACAAGGGAACACAAATGCGCCTTATACGCGGACGACCTCCTACTCTTCGTCACATCACCCCTGCTGTCCACGCCAATCATTCTTAAAACACTACGGGTTTTCAGTGAGATCTCGGGTCTGCAAGTGAATCTGGGGAAATCCCTAGCGATGAATATCTCTGTCCCCCCCGATCTACTCAAACAGATTTCTAGTAATTTTACCTTCACCTGGACCTCCACACACATCCCATATTTGGGTATCAAATTGACGCCCGACATCAACAACCTTTTCAAGGCCAACTACCCCCCTATGATCCTCCGATGTAAAGGGGATATCACGCGTTGGGCTAAAGGTGGGCTGTCATGGCTGGGCAGAGTGAACGCGGTCAAAATGACCCTGCTCCCACGTCTTCTGTACCTTTTCCGGGCCCTACCAATCCCGGTGAAGAAACAGTTCCTTAGCAAATTTCAATCAGAGATTGTCCGATTCGTCTGGGGGAAAAAGGGGTATAGATGTCCCTCGGGCATACTCTATCGGCTTCGGACGGAGGGGGGAATTGGGCTTCCCAACCTTTGGGAGTACTATAGAGCAGCCCAACTGGCACAAATATCGGCAGTATTCTCGAATGGACCAAAACCCGACTGGATAGCCATGGAACGACAAGCCATCCCATTACACACCATTGATTTCATTTTAGGGGGCGACCCCAGACGCAGACCAGCCATTCTAGCCCCAACACTGTCCCACTCGGTGGCCCTCTGCTCCAGACTATACTCCCTTCACTCCCTGATTTCCCCCCTGAAACCACTGAGACATTTGTTTCATAATCCCGACTTCCCACCAGGGATGGATATTAGGGCATTCCGGTGGTGGACAGACAAAGGCTTATACAGGATAGGACACTATCTCTCCCCAGCGGGACCGCTTTCCCTACCACACTGTAGGAAAAAACTAGATATGCCCGACAGCGAGCTCTTTCGGTTTACACAAATCTCCCATTTTCTCCACTCTATGTGGACGGAGAAGTCGGTCCCCCCCTCCATAACCCCCTATGAGCACTGGTGTACAAACACAATGGATCAGAGGGGTGGAATATCCCTGATTTACATAGCATTGATGTCTAAAACGGAGAAACCTTCGTATGCACGGGCCTGGGAGGAGGACTTGAACAATGCTTGGAGCACCGCGGTATGGTTTCGCTCCTCCACAAGGGCGTACAAAGGTATTATGAATGTGGGCCTCATAGAGGCAAGCCTAAAACTCTTGGTGCGGTGGTATTACGTCCCCTCCAGGCTGGCAAGAATGTTCCCAGGAACCTCTCCACAATGTTTTAGGGGCTGTGAATTGAGGGGCTCCATGCTTCACACGTGGTGGTCCTGCCCTCGCATTAGAGCCTTCTGGAAAAAGGTTTTCCGTGCCACCGGAGCCCTGCTGGGGACAGTGATTTCACCGCAGCCTAATGTTGCACTGTTGAACCAGTGTATCCCTGGTCTACCTAAACTATCCCAGAGCTTAGCATTTTTTATACTGTTGGGGGCCAAAATGACCATAGCTAAGGCATGGAAGAAGCCCACAGTCTCCTTCCTGGCATTTAAGAGAAAAGTCTCCTGGATAATGTCACAGGAGCAGATAGTAGCGAAATGTGCAGACCAATCGGAGAAATTCAGGTCCGTGTGGGAGCCTTGGGCGACATACTGCGGGGTGTCCCTTTTACCAGGGATACAGCCTGGGGGTGGGAGCACTCCACTCCACACATAAAGACATCTCTCTGTCCCTCTTCCTCTGTCTTTCTTCTCTTTCCTCTTCCTTTTTTCACCTTTCCTCTCCATCCCACGTGTCTTGCTCTCTCTCTCCCTACTTCTGCACCTCTCTTGGTGTGCGGTTCAGCTAGCGGTGCATTTTGTCGTTACGTGTTAGCTACCCAGTTTGACTGCCTGCGCAGTTGCAGGCAGATGCCTTGAATCACATAGGCCGTTCGCTACTATATGGGGCGGCGTGGGACTCCGGGGCCTTGGCTCCCGGGGCGCAGTGTGATCCCGAGAGGGGCGCCCGGGGAGATGAGTGTCACGGGGCCCGCGCAGCGGTAGTATACAAACCTGGCTGCCTTACGGGCAGAAACGAGGCCGACAACTCAACTACGGTCACTAGAGTCGGGCTGAGAGGATATGATATGTTTGCCTTGTTTATAGACGAATACCTATAGATCTCTGTTCTAACTTAAGCTATGTACTGTTATGTGCCATTGTCCTCTGGCATTTTGTTATGACAAAACCTTCAATAAAAACCTTTAAACAAAAACAAGCTTATTGCATTTCGGGAGGACACCTCCACTATACAGATATCTTCCCCACTTAACATACCCTAACAGCACATTCAACACTTTCTTCTTTTGAACCAGCTACTACAAAAGAGGTTACCAAACTTTCCTCAGATGCCCACCTAGCCAAGTCCCCTGGATCCTGTTCACTAGCAACTACTACAGTCACCCTCTTCTATCCTATGCTCTCACTCACATCCAGTGTTGCCAACCTACCAGATTGAAATTTACTGTCACGACACCCGAAATTTACTGGCGCAGCCACGTTTTTACTGGCATTTCACAAAAGTTACTAAATTACATTTTTAGGTGCAAATTTCAGTATTTAGGCTACAAACAAGTACGCTTGGCAAATAGCAATGTGATTTAAGGTAGATATGAAGGTAAAATATTTTTGTTATTTTCGATATAATAAGGGCAAATTATTTAGTCACATCACCCCCTGCCTCCATCCCCCTCTGCCACCAACATCCCCTGCCTTCACCCGCCTCTGCGGTGCCACAATCTCCCCCTGCCTCCAATCTCCCTCTGCCTCCAATCTCCCCCTGCCTCCAATCTCCCCCATGCCCCCTGCCTCCAATCACCCCCTGCCTCCATTGTCCCCTGCCTCCACCCCCCTCTGCGGTGCCACCAACAACCCCTGTCTCCATCCCCCACCCTCTGTGGTGTCACTATCCCCCTCTGCGGTGCCACCAATACCCCATGCCTCCAATCACCCCCTGCCACTAACACCCCCTGCCTCCAATCTCCCCCTGCCTCCATTGCCCCTTGCCTACATTCCCCTCTGCGGTGCCACCGCAGCCACCATCACCCCCTGCCTCCAATCACCCACTGCCTCCAATTTCCATGCGCAGTTCCAAGCCGAACCGATCTCGGCTATTTTTACTGGCACATTCTGGCAACCACAGACATTTACGAGCGGGGGGGGAGTGCCCGTTTTTACTAACTGTCAATAAAAATACGGTTGGCAATACTGCTCACATCTTCAATCTCATCCTATCTACTGGCATCGTCCCCCACCCCTCTAAAGCACAGATACTTAAAAAGCCCTCACTGGACCTCATCAACCTCATTTACCTCTAAACGATTAGAACACCTAATCTACAACTGTAGATAGGAACTGTAGATGAGCTCCTACCTCGCTCCTACCTCGCTGCAAACAATACAGTCTGGCTTTCTCAATAAACTCTGCTCTCTTGGCCTCCAAGAGTCTGCTCTTTGCCCTCAAGAGCCGGGGTATTAGGTGTAATCCTAGACTCTGACCTGTCCTTTCAGCTCCAAATCCAATAGCTGTTAAAAGCTTGTAGATTTCACCTCCATAACATCTCAAAAACTCGCCCTTTTTAACGGATACCACCAAGTTAGTAATTCACTCCCTTGTTATCTCTCGTTTTGACTATTACGACTCCTTTCTCATAGGCCTATCTCTCTATAAGATATCCCTCTCTTTAGTCTATCCTGAAAGCTGCTGCCAGACTTATCTACCCTACCAACCACTCAGTGTCTGCCACTCCCTCCACTGGCTTCTGAATTGCCCAGCAATTTAATTTCAAAATACTAACAACAACATACAAAACCATTGACAAATCTGCCTTGATCTACATCACCAATCATGTCTCCAAATATAACTCAAACCTTCCTCTCCACTCCTCCCAAGACCTCCTTCTCTCAAGCTCTCTTGTCTCCTCCTCTAATGATCATCTATATCCTACCCTGGCCTCCTTTAGGGGATTCCTGAAAACTCATCTCTTCAGGGAAGCCTATCACGCCTCCAAATAACAACTGAACTTTGACCTTTCATCAGCTCACCCCCATGACTAAGCACTGATCGCAGTGCGAAGCGCGTAGGCTGTATTCCACCCTTTGCTGTTATTTGTAGTGCATTTTCCTTTTAATTTTTTTTTTAAATAAAGACAACCTAAGGTTTTTTTTGGAGGTGCGGCTGTCCATCCTTTCAACTTTTAAATTTTTCCACAGTAATCATTGTTTGTACCACTTGCCTCACCCTATTAGAATGTAAGCTCTTACGAGCAGGACCTTCTTAATTATCCTGTATTTTATTGTATTGTAACTGTACTGTCCCTCTTTAGATTGTAAAGTGCTGTGCAAACTGTTGGTGTTATATAAATCCTGTATAGAAATGTGTAAAACAGACAAATGAAAGCAAGCCTCAAAACAAGGTTCTGAGTGCTTTGGGAATCCTTTGCCATCTATTAAATAAAATATAGTATAGAAATATTTTTTCTTTACCATTTAACACTGCATGTTTTTACTCTTGAGTCCAACTGAAGCCAGTTTACCAGCCAGTGAAACACCAGTCAGATGGTAACCCTACATATGAATTACAGACCCCAAATTTGTATAGTAAGTTCAGCTCATAAAACACAAAAAAAACCATACATTTATTGATTTTTTTTTCAGAGGGAGAATAGTATAATTGATATACAGAAAGATTTCCTTCAGAACAGGGGAAAACGATCTACTCCACCCAGTGCTGTAACAAAGCCAATTGGTAAGCCTGTCACAACACCCTCTAGAAGTTTTGGCAATTTTCCTAGCTGGCTCTTTTCCTAGACGATACCGCCTGACCGAACAATGCTGGAAAGTGTTAATATTGGAAGACATCATTTACTCGCTCAGAACTCATAAAAATGGTCATAAAGGAATAAACTCTCACGCATTTATCTGTTCATGGCCATTGTCTGTCTGGCTGCTCTGAAATGTGCAATGCTGATCTCATTGTTTGTACTGCAAAAGGATATAATGCCAGAGCAGAAAGATTAGCTGCATAGCTTTTGGGTGAATTGAAATAACAATCCTGCTATCATGAGGATTAAGCACACAGATAACACCTATTTTGGGGGGTCATTGGTGCTATTTATTTGATCCCAAAAAAACAGACCACAGAGGTGAGATGTATCCCAGCACCAAATGTCAGGCAGAGGTTAGCGTGTGCACATTTACACTAAGGCCCCTTTCACACTGGGGCGGTTTGCAGGTGCTATTGCGCTAAATATAGTGCCTGCAAACCGACACTAAACAGCGGCTGCTGTTTCTCCAGTGTGAAAGCCCGAGGGTCCTGCTAGCAGCATCTTTGGAGCGGTGTGTTTACCGCTCCTCCACCGTTCCTTCCCATTGAAAGCAATGGGAAACCGTTGCTATACCACCAGCAATGCGCCTCTGCAGAGGCGCATTGCCGGCGGTATTAACCCTTTTTTGGCCGCTAGCGGGGGGTTAAAACCGCACCGCTAGCAGACAAACACTGTCACAATTCCAACGGTATAGCGCCACTAAAAATAGCGGCGATATACCGTCACCGCACCTCCCTTTTTCAGGCGTTTTAGCGTTAAGAAAATATCATGTAAAGCGCCTGAAAGACGCTGCATCTGCAATCCCAATGTAAAAGCTTGAGTGCTTTCACACTGAGGCGCTGCACTGGCAGGGCGTCAAAAAAAGTCCTGCAAGCAGCTTCTTTGCAGCGCTTTAGGATCGTTGAATACACCGCTCCTAAAGCGTTCCTTCCCATTGAGGTGCTTTTTTTTACCGCCAAAGCGCCTGAAAAACACCCCAGTGTGAATGGGGTCTTAGCGGAGCTTTACCAGCGTTTTCGGGCGCTGGCAGTGTGAAAGGGCTCTGAATACACTCTGGCTTTCACATTGGGATTGCAGATGAGGCTTCTTTCAGGTGCTTTACAGGCGCTTTTTTTAACGCCAAAGCGCCTGTAAAACGCCCCAGTGTGAAAGGGGTCTAACCCAGGGCTCGACAAATCCCGGTCGCCAGGTCGCCATGGCGACTAGAAATAGTGTCCTGGCGACTTGGCTTGGAAGGTTTTTTTTTGTGAGCTGGTGCCATCTGGTGGTGAGCCGTTGGTATTACAAGTTATTACCACCAGATGTGAGCTGGCGCCATCTGGTGGTGGCCGTTGGTATTACAAGTTAAGCATTACAAGTTAAACAGCAATTCTAATGTCATTTTTCACTATTTTCACTGCCATCTTCTTTCCTCTAATTAGAATCCCCAAACATTATATATATTTTTTATTCTAACACCCTAGAGAATAAAATGGCGATCGTTGCAATACTTTCTGTCACGCCGTATTTGCGTAGCGGTCTTACAAGCGCACTTTTTTGGAAAAAAATTACACTTTTTTAATTAAAAAATAAGACAACAGTAAAGTTATCCCCATTTTTTTTAATATTATGAAAGATAATGTTACCCCGAGTAAATTCATACCCAACATGTCACGCTTCAAAATTGCGTCCGCTGGTGGAATGCCGACAAACTTTTACCCTTTAAAATCTTCATAGTTTAAAAAAAATCTACAGTTTGCATGTTTTGAGTTACAGAGAAGGTCTAGGGCTAGAATTATTTCTCTTGCTCTACCAATCGCGGCGATACCTCACATGTGTGGTTTGAACACCGTTTACATATGCGGGCGCTGCTCACGTATGTGTACGCTTCTGCGCGCAAGCTCGTTGGGGTGCGTTTTCTGGCTCCTAACTTTTTTAGCTGGCTCCTAGATTCCAAGCAAATTTGTCAAACCCTGGTCTAACCCATCCTTTTGAATATACTAATTATTTTTATACTGATGTTCAGGCTCCTGAAATATTACAATCAGGCCACGAGCAACTGACATCTTCCGAAGGACACCAGCAGCTTCCTTTTTTTTCCCCCCAAGATGCCTACTTCATACTGTACCTCCACCCAAAATAGTTTTTCAGACTTTTCACTGCTCTCTCTGGCCCCGGTTTCGAAGATTTTCCATCACTTCCTGTTCTGGAGACACCTCCAAATACACACAATAGTCTTTATTACTGAATAAAGGTATTTTAAAAGGATTAAAGTGAAGGCAGACTGGCATAGTGTCACCGTCTAGCTTCTATTGAAGACTATATGTTGGTGGCTTTGGGAGGTTTTACAAACACTACAGCCTCTGGGAGTGGCTGTAAATCTGGCTACTGGCAAGCTTCCACCCACCCTCCTTGCTGCCCACCTTGTGCTACTCCACTGTTTCCCAGGCTCTGTACTACCATTGGCAGACCCAGGAGCAGCATGGTGTGCTATTTGCAGATTTCCTCTTCCTGTTAATTAACCCAGAAACGACATCTAAAACTAAAATTAGACCCTAATATTTACTTTTGCATTTTGTAAACCATTGCACTAATAATGTGTAACATAGCCAATTGGAATTACTTCTATTTTATTTTCTAGGGTACTCAGGCCTATAATGTTTTTTTTAACCACTGGGCACTTTCACCCCCTTCCTGCCCAGGCCAATTTTCAGCTTTCAGCGCTGTTGCACTTTGAATGACAATTGCTCAGTCATGCAACAATGTACCCAAATGAAATTTGTATCCATTTGTTTTCGAGACAGAGCTTTCTTTTGGTAATATGTAATTTGGTAATATGTAATCGCCACAGTTTTTTTGTTCTTTTCTTAACCACTTCCAGACCAGGTGTTTTTCAGATTTGGTGTTTGCAAGACAAAAACTGTTTTTTCTGCTAGAAAATTACTTAAAACCCCCAAACATTATATATATTTTTTTCTAACACCCTAGAGAATAAAATAGTGGTCATTGCAATACTTTTTGTCACACTGTATTTGCGCAGCGGTCTTACAAGCGCACTTTTTTTGGAAAAAAATAACTTTTTTGAATTAAAAAATAAGACAACAATAAATTTGGCCCAATTTTTTTTTATATATTGTGAAAGATAATGTTACGCCGAGTAAAATGATACCCAACATGTCATGCTTAAAAATTGCGCCCGCTCGTGGCATGGCGTCAAACTTTTACCCTTAAAAATCTTGATAGGCGACGTTTAAAAAATTCTATAGCTACAGAGTAGGTCTAGGGCTAGAATTATTGCTCTCGCTCTAACGATCGCGGCGATACCTCACTTGTGTGATTTGAACACTGTTTTCATATGCGGGCGCTACTCGCGTATGCGTTCGCTTCTGCGCGCGAGCTCGTCGGGACGGGGCGCTTTAAAAAAAAATTTTTTTTAGTTTTCTTATTTATTTTTATTTATTTTATTACTTTTTACACTGAAAAAAAAATTTGATCACTTTTATTCCTATTATAAGGAATGTAAACATCCCTTGTAATAGAAAAAAGCATGACAGGTCCTCTTAAATATGAGATCTGGGGTCAAAAAGACCACAGATCTCATAATTAGACTAAAATGCAAGAAAAAAAAAATTTGAAACTGTCATTTTTTCAAATGACAAAAAAAAAAAATGTTTCTTTAAGAGGCTGGGCGGGACTGACGTTTTGACGTCACTTCCGCCCAGCAGAGCTATGGGGACGGGTGAAGGAGATTTTTCCTTCACTCGCAACCCCAGTTAACAGCCGAACGGTCCCGATCTCCTCCGAGCGGCGGGAGGGGGGGGCCCTCTCCCGCCACCGATAACGACGATCTCGCGGTGAATCCGCTGCGAAGACCACCGTTATCGTGTACAGGACCGCGCACACTAAAGATGGATACCTCGGTTGTGGCAGCAGCTGCTGCCGTTACCGAGATATCCATCTTTAAAAAAAGGACGTACATCGTCGTGCGCAGGTCTGGAAGTGGTTAAACAAATGAAAAAAGACCAAAAATTTTGAAAATATATTTCTTATTTGTAATTTTTTTTAACAGAAACAGAAGAGTTTCTGAGTCATGCATAAAATGCATGAAGGTAAAAAAATATTGTGCCTTTACAACCATTTTAAACTTACAAGGATAGTGTCATATCTCTCTGATATTCTCTCCTTTTCCCTCTCACTGGCAGCCTGTGAACTTCACACTGTAAAGCTTCTGTCAGCCTTCTTCTCTATCTGAGCCAAACATACAATCAAAGCTGGAAATATAC